>NC_089200.1:16218173-16518173 GCF_963930695.1 Labrus bergylta
GAACCCTCAGGTCATCAGATGAAAGTATTTTAACCATACCCAGAATCAGATCAAAGTCTGGAGAGGGGGCCTTTAGTTACTGTGGTCCTTCTCTATGGAACAAACTCCCTGCTGACCTGAGGTCCATCACCTCTGTATCTACTTTTAAAACAAAACTCAAAACCTATCTGTTCTCCAAAGCATATGCATATTTTTTTTTTGTATGTGTTTGTGTATGGATGATCACTTTTGTGGTAACTGATGTTTGCTTTTTTCGTGTGTATGACTTCATTGATTAGATCTCTATCTTATTAATGACTGTGGAAACATTTTTTTTGTATGCTGTATTTTGATTTTGCACATGTAAAGCACATTGAGCTTATCTGTAATGAAATGTGCTATATAAATAAAATTGCTATTGCTATTGCTATTGTTTCTCCTTCATTCCTTAGTAACTATTCAAAATGTTGTGTATATCTGTTTACTAATGGTTAACTAGTAGCTAGTAGCTAGTTCCTCGTTCGTTACCCAGTAACTATGCGTAATTCATGTACCTTATTGTAAAGTGTCATAAAATATTCACACTGCACATAGTTAGGTAATTGAAAGCAAACTATACAGTACAAAGGGTACCCAAAGCCTGGCAGGATTATCTGGCTATATTTTCAAAGATCAATGAAATCCAAATTAATTAGAGGTCTACTTGACTCACTCTGCTTCTCTGCTTCTAGTCTCAGCTTCTACTCAGTTTGTACAAGTTAACGATAAGTTATGTCAAAGAAAGTCATGGAGTTCTACAAGCTCCGGTGCTCAGACTGAATCTTTGACCTTAAACATGCTTTATCAAGGTAATATCATAAAAAACTCCTTTAATTTTGCTTAGTAATGTATAATACTAAGTTACTTTTCAATGAAGCCAGATGAAACCAATCAGTTTCTCAACTCAAAAATACATTCAGGATGTAAGACCAGATGACCTTCAATTTTTTGGCCACTTAACTTTAGACAAAACTAAAGAGATGAGTCAATATGCAATCAAATAATACCTTCCCTTGATGGTATCAGTATGACACATGGTGAGTTCTGTATAGCATGGTAACATTGAACAGCTGGAGTCTTATATGTCTTCCTTTTAGATAAATCTAGAAATAAATAACTCATTATTCACTGTAAGTTGGAAAAACAAATTGTTAGAGGCAATACACCATATTGCTTATGTACAGTGTCTGTATTGTAGATATAGGCAAAATGTATGTTTGCAATATTATTTGAATTTGCATTTAAAAAAAAGTTATTACAGATCTACCTTGCAACAAAACCATGGATTACTGGTAGGTGTTGAATGACCAGTTTAGTTATATGTTTTGTTAGCTTTTAGTTACAGTACAAAAGACAACATACAAAAGATAAATATTATAATTGAAATACATTTTTAGATAAGATAAGATCAGACTTTAATTGTCCATTTACACAGATCACAGACAAATCTGTCTTGCATAACCAGTTTATGAATAAGGAAAACTAAATCATTAAAACAACAAAAGATACATTAATAAAATCAGTAAATCATAGAGTAAAATCACACTCTTTGAATGAGTAAATTAATCATGCTGGTTGACATGTGCAAGTCCATGTATTGTAGTTTTAAAGGCAACATAATTTGCTACTATTATTCAACATTTTTAAAGATGACCTCCACCAGATGCACATGATGAATTAACCCTTCTGCACACCTGGACACTAGTGACCGGAACTCTCTCTCCTTACCACTGGCATCGTCCAGATGGCTCCCAAGCTCCATCTACTGGTGTATGAAGCCACTTCTTTCCACTGAAATTAGACAGGATCTAGATTCTCAGGTGAGCCCTATTATCAACATTCTCTGCTCTCCATTTCCACTCTCTGCTCCAGTATTTAGCATCCCTGTACTCATCACCAGTGTCCGCAAGCACCGCCAGTTCCTCCCCAGCACAAGTTTTTGTAACCAGGATAACTTAGTTCTAATTAAACCAAAACCATTGCCATCTCCTAGTGGGCCCTCCTGAGCAAGTTTTATTTAACCCACAGACTTTTAAATCAAGAAATGGCTTAGGTTTTATGTATTTAAATATTAGAAGTCTTTGTGCTCAGTTTAAATTAGATCATCTGAAAACTCTTGTATCACAAACTGACCCAGATATCCTTGTGCTGACAGAAACTTGGCTTAAAAAGAATATCCATGACCCGGAAGTTGCAATAAATAATTACAACTTGTACAGAAAAGACAGAGAGGGACAAGGAGGTGGCGTGGCTATATATGTAAAAGACTTTATATCTGCGACTGTTTTAAATACCGTCTCTATACCTCACTCGTTTGAATGTATTGCTCTACAAATTCAAATCTCTTGTAACAGATCATTGACTGTGTTAGGTGTATATAGACCACCATCAGCTAATCCCAGTGCTATTAATCAATTAACAGAAATGTTTTCTCAGTTCAGTACTTCAGAAATCCTGGTTTTGGGTGATTTTAATTTAAATTGGTTGTCAAATGATACATTGAGCTTAAAGGAGATGTGTGATGATCTAAATCTATCACAGATCATAACTGAACCAACTAGACCTAATTTGAAAGATCCCTCAAAATCAACATTGATTGATCTAATTTTTACCAATAGGGACAAAATTACAGCCTCTGGGGTCTTCTCCCTAGACATCAGTGACCATTGTCCTCTGGCATGTATAAGGAGTGCTAGACTAGCAAGATCTAAGCCCAGGATTGTACTCAAGAGAAATTTCAGAAATTTTAATGAACAGGTGTTTTTTAATGACATTGTGAACAGTAATATATGTCAAACATCTGAAATACCTGATGTGGATCATGCACTTGAATATTTTACAAATACATTTCTCAAAGTTATTGACAAGCATCAACTTTTAAAAAGTTAAGGGTTAAAGATAGATCAAGCCCATGGTTCTCCACTGAATTATCATTACTTTTAAAGGAAAAGGACAAAGCCTGGGCATTAGCAAGAAAGACAGGCACAGCAGCCTATTGGCTTTTATTCAGACAACTCAGAAATAAATGCACATATTCACTGAGAAAAGCTAAAACCTCTTATCACCAGGAGTTGATTTCTAGTTGCTCTTCAAACCCATCAAAATTATGGAAAGCAGTGAATATAAACAAAAATAAATCCTCCCCATCTCTCCCTTCTTATGTTATTTTAAATGAAGGCCAAACAAATTAAATTTCAGATATTTGCCGTGCTTTTAACATCCATTTTGTTGCTTCTGGGAGTCAGTTTGAAACATTGTACTCTGGAAACACCGTTAATATCCGGCCGCTGGCTCATATTCCTATTTCCCACAACCATTCCCCTAAATTTACTATACAGGCCTTCACTTCCTCTGATGTAATGGAGGCTCTGCACTCTATAGATATTAGGAAAGCAAGGGGAGAAGATTTCCTATATTTTTAATCTTTCAATTACCACTGGAGTTGTCCCTCAGGTTTGGAAGTCAGCACACATCGTCCCTCTGCATGAGGGCAGCAACAAAAACAAACTCAACAACTACCGGCCGATCTCCAAACTGTCCAGCCTCTCTAAAATCCTGGAGACATTAGTCAACAATCAACTAAAATCATTCCTTTCAAGAAATTCTGTATTAAGTCCTCACCAGTCTGGTTTCAGAAATAAACACAGCACCACATCAGCAATTACCTTTGTCATAAATAATATTGTATCTGCTGTTGATCAAGGGAAATACTGTGCTGCCCTCTTTGTTGATTTAACTAAAACGTTTGACACTGTTGATCACACCATACTCCTGCAGAGGCTACATGATGTTGGTTTTGACAATTCCTCATTTAAATGGTTCCAGAATTATCTGTCTAATAGATTGCAATGTGTGACTGTACAATCTGATCGCTCTGATTACTTACCACTATCAAAAGGGGTTCCACAAGGTTCTGTATTGGGTCCTGTGCTGTTCACGATCTATATTAATAATATTGCTTCTGTATTTACAAATTGTAAGACCCATCTCTACGCTGACGACACAGTTTTGTATTGTTTTGCTGAGACTGCACACTTAGCAATGGAAACTTTACAAGAAGCACTTCACAAATTACAAAATGCACTCCTTTTTTAAAATTATTACTGAATGCAGACAAAACTAAATATATGCTCTTTACACGAGCCAGAAATACCACAGACAATGACTTGCATATAACAACTCTGGAAGGTCACAATATTGAAAGAGTACCTCATTATAAATATCTTGGCATCTGGTTGGATCAATCCCTTTCATTTAAATTTCACATTGATACATTAACCACTAAACTATGACAGAAAATTGGATACTTGTACAGAAACAAAGTGAACTTCCCCTTAGTGAGTAGAAAGCGAATAATTGAAGCCATCTTCCTATCTGTTCTGGACTACGGGGATGTCATTTATAGACATGCTTTTGCCTCCACCCTAAAATCATTAGACACAGTTTATCACTCCGCCCTCAGATTTATCACTGGTGACAAATATTCCACTCATCATTGCATCAATAAAGTTGGTTGGCCTTCACTAACAGTTAGACGTGAACAGCATTGGCTGCTATTTATTTATAAATCACTTGTGGGTAATCTACCAGCATACATCACTTCTTTATTAATCTGGGTTGATAATCACTATCAGACTCAATCATGTGACTGGCTAATGTTAACGGTTCCACATATAAAAATGAACTTTGGGAAAACATCCTTCACCTATTGTGCTGCACGCACCTGGAACACAATACAAAACACATACTCAACTCAATACAATGGTTACCATGGGTCAATTTAAAAACTTGATCACAGTTCACTGTACTCATGAGTGTAAATGTTATTAACTGTAGTTACCTGTTTACTGCTTATTCTTCTGGTCTTATAATCTATGTATTTTGCCTTCGTTGTTTTTTGTCTTTTTTTGTCTCTTATTCGTTTTAATTGTACTCTCGACGTCATTGTAAATGAGGGCTTGCCCTCAATGATTTCTCGAGAATAAATAAAGGTAAATGAAAGTTCAATCAATTATTAAAGACTGAAGCATTTTATTCAAACACATGTACACTTCAAAGGTTCAGTACGCATTTTTAAGAAATAGAAAGAGCACCACAGACATTCAGAAAATGAACAGAATTTTGGCAATTAATGACAAAGTTTGGATGGAACAAAAATGTCATGACAACAGTGGTCATGCTGACCACAACAAACAAAGTAAGTAAACAGCCATAGTCATGGTGCCCTCTTGTGTGAACTTTGAAACTGAATTTAAAGAAGTGAGATGAGATGACAAAAACAATAGTATCATTTACTAAACTAACCAGTGATATGAATACTACAAAATAAAGACATTACTAGAATAAACTGCAAGAGTAGAATGGCAGAAATTAAATTAATGATTTATGGCCTAAGTTCAATCAATTTAAAATAACTCCTTTTTCATTTAATCAAAATGAAGGGCCATTAACCTTTGAGTCAACCGGAGCTATGATTTGAATTTAAAAAGACATCAACGTCTTACTTTTGACAAATTGTTTCCTATTCTTTTCTTATTTTGTATGTCAAATAGCAGTATCATATTAGCCAATTAGAGATACAGTAAATGTAACCCGACATGTAAAATGTTCAAGTAAAGTTCAAATTGATGTGTGAAATTAAAGTTAGTTTTACATTTTGTTAAATAATAACCATTATATAGCGTAATTTAGAGGAACAGCGGTCAGTTGACTATAACTTTTTATCCATTGATACATTTTCCAATCTATGTCACCCTATCTATGTCAAATGGGATGGAACCTACCAATCTAATAGACTGTTTTGATCAAACATTCCAAGACCTAACCATGCCTTCATGACCTCCCATTTGACTTTGTCAGCAAAAATTTCCCTTTAAAAGGCTGTCCATCACTGCAGAGAATCACAGCCCCATCAGCCATGAGAGTCGTAGTGCTTGCCCTGGCCCTGGCCCTTGTTGGTGAGTGTGTTTCTTGATTTTCTGTGAAGGTGTAACTTTAACAAAAATCAACTTTTCTAGTTGAATCTTGAACAATGCAATGAAAAACTAGAATTTAGGAGAACACTTTTCTTACCATAATCCTAATTTGTGAGCTAATGGAAACTATTGTGAGTATAGCTATATATTTTCTTTACAGATTGGCTTTTATTGTACATTTGACAGTTTTTTCTGTATTGTTAATGAGACAAAAAAACACAGTATCCTGTGTGCCACAGGGTGTTAAAAGAGCACAAAGATCTCAATACGTATTTGATGTGCTTCATTTAAATAAAAAAAACAGTATCAAACATAACTCACTTTTAAAGCTATTGAATAATTTCGTTTTTAAGTGTTAATGATTTGCAAGCAGAACACTACTGCATTGAATTTCCTTGAATTGACAAAAACTGCAAAATCCTTAACCTGTTTAGTTTCACCATTTATTTCTGTTTTAATAATGAATATTATTTTTTCACTTCAGCCGGACAGCCTCATACCCTTGGTAAGTTCAGATGTTTATTACAATAAAAAAGACAGTAATTTTTTCCCCTCAAAATTATAGTTGGACACAAAATGCATTGTAACCTTTTCCAATGTAATCTGAAACTCAATCTCTCTGAAAATCTGTGAAAGTTTCTGTTTGTATAATAAAAACATTACCCAGATAATGTTGAGGATAAGGCAGATCACTTCTCACTAAGTAAATTGTTCTTTCAGCTCCTGAATTTTCTCCCAATAAGACTTACCTCTACAAATATGAGGCGCTGCTCATTTGTAACTTATCTTGTTTTTTTAAAGACAGATTACGATGAGAAAAATTGGCTATATTACTCAGTAGATAGAATCTAATTTCCTGTTGCACTGTAACTACACTTACAAACTTTTGAAGGCATTTACAAGTCACAAAAACAAAAAAAGCAGTCTATCATTGCTTTAGACAATAATATAAAACAGATTGGCTTTTATTGTACATTTGACAGTTTTTTTTGTATTGTTAATGAGACAAAAAAACACAGTATCCTGTGTGCCACAGGGTGTTAAAAGAGCACAAAGATCTCAATACGTATTTGATGTGCTTCATTTGAATAAAAAAAACAGTATCAAACATAACTCACTTTTAAAGCTATTGAATAATTTCGTTTTTAAGTGTTAATGATTTGCAAGCAGAACACTACTGCATTGAATTTCCTTGAATTGACAAAAACTGCAAAATCCTTAACCTGTTTAGTTTCACCATTTATTTCTGTTTTAATAATGAATATTATTTTTTCACTTCAGCCGGACAGCCTCATACCCTTGGTAAGTTCAGATGTTTATTACAATAAAAAAGACAGTAATTTTTTCCCCTCAAAATTATAGTTGGACACAAAATGCATTGTAACCTTTTCCAATGTAATCTGAAACTCAATCTCTCTGAAAATCTGTGAAAGTTTCTGTTTGTATAATAAAAACATTACCCAGATAATGTTGAGGATAAGGCAGATCACTTCTCACTAAGTAAATTGTTCTTTCAGCTCCTGAATTTTCTCCCAATAAGACTTACCTCTACAAATATGAGGCGCTGCTCCTTACCGGACTTCCAGAGGAAGGTTTGGCAAAGGCTGGACTTAAAGTCAGCAGCAAAGTTCTCATCAGTGCCGCAACTGAAAACATTTACTTAATGAAAGTAAGATCAAAGACAAATTTAAGCTCTTTTTTGTTTCATAATCCAAACTGCTCTGTAATTAACTTTGTTTTTACCTTCTAGCTGGTTGACCCTGAACTCTTTGAGTTCAGCGGAGTCTGGGCCAAGGATCCTCTTATCCCATCACCCAAGCTCACTGCAGCCCTGGCCTCTCAACTCATGACTCCCATCAAGTTTGAGTATGCCAATGGGGTTGTCGGAAAAATGTTTGCCCCTGAGGATATCTCAACCTGGGTGCTGAACATCCATAGAGGTATCCTGAATGTCCTTCAGCTCAACATCAAGAAGACACAGAATGTCTACGAACTGCAGGAGGTTTGTCTAAGATCCTTGACTAATGATTTCAAATCCAATGCAGGAAGTTGAATCTCAATAGTAAATAGATGCTTTTCTTGTTAGGCCGGAGTTCAGGGTGTGTGCAAGACCCTCTATGCCATCACTGAAGACGCTGATCGCATCCTTTTGACAAAAACAAGGGATCTGAACCACTGTCAGGAGAAGATCGTAAAGGACCTGGGGTTGGCATACACAGAAAAATGTTTAAAGTGCCAGCAGGTAAATTCAAACCCTTTTTGTGTCAGGCATACATCAGTGAAAGTAGAAAAATGTTTCATAATTGAACAACTATGTGGGTTGTTTTAACAGGACTCAAAGAACCTGAGAGGATCTACAGCATACAACTACATCATGAAGACAGTTACTGGCAGCATTCTCATCTTGAAGGCAGAAGTCAGTGAGCTGATCCAGTTCTCACCTTTCTCTGAGTTGAATGGAGCTGCTCAGATGCAGACAAAGTACGGCTAAAGGAAATGTAAAAGGGGCATGGTTGGATTTAGAGGAGCTGTTGATTAATCCTGTGCATATTTCTTTCAAGGCAATCCTTGGTCTTCCTTGAGATTCAGAGAAAACCTATTGTACCCATCCAGGCTCAGTATCTTCACCGTGGATCTCTGAAGTACGAGTTTTCTACTGAGCTTCTTCAGACACCCATTCAGCTTATCAAAATAGACAATGCTCAGGCCCAGGTAGTGTTTTCTGACATTTAAAAAAAAAAATATATATATATATATATATATGAATCTCTAAAGCACTAAATGACTTCCCTTTCAATTTCGTGTTTTAGATTGTTGATGTTCTGAATCATCTGGTCAACCACAATGTTGAGAGAGTCCATGACCATGCCCCTCTGAAGTTTTTGGAACTCATTCAGCTCCTTCGTGCAGCCTGTTATAAAGACCTTGAATCGCTCTGGAGGAAGTACATAGTCAAGCCTGCCTATAGGTGAGTTTGCACATATGAACACTCTAATAAAATGCAAACTAACTGTATTAAAACAGGATGAACAGACTCAATAATCACATTTTCATATTTCAGACAGTGGATCTTGGATGTAATCCCTGCCACTGGGACTCCTGCTGCTCTGAAACTCATCAAGGAAAGAATTGATGACATGAAGCCTGCCGAAGCTGTTCAGGCTTTGGTTGCATCTATTCACATGGTGACAGCAACCCGCGACACCATCAACATGGTTGAGGTGAGTAAACGATAAAGTAATTTTTTTTTTTTTTGCACTAAGAGTGGAGGTATGACAAATTTCTCATTGTTGCTTTCCTTTAGGCTCTGGCAACCGACCAAAAAATGATGGAAAGACCAGGTCTGCGTCAGATCGCCTTCCTTGGTTATGGTACCATGATTGCAAAATATTGCGTCGATTTGCCTGTCTGCCCTGACAACCTTATAAAGGTAATGGAATCTTGATCTCTTCACCAAACTCACTCTGCTGCACATTCTCGTAAAGACAAATGAATCCTAATGTCTCACTTTCTCGAACAGCCCATCCACGAACTCCTTAAAGAGGCTGTCTCCAAAAAAAAGACTAGGGATATCATCCTGTTTCTGAAGGTTTTGGGTAATGCTGGTCTCCCTAGTAGTCTTAAGCCAATCACAAAGATCCTGCCCATCCATTGCCCAGAAGCTGCATCCCTGGACATGAGAGTCCACGCTGATGCTATCATGGCCCTGAGGAGCATTGCAAAGAAGGAGCCCAGGATGGTGAATCCTTAACACCAACAATCCCTTCAACCTATATTCGTTTTTAAACATAACTCCTTACTTAGTTTGCTTTGTCTTATAAAAACAGGTCCAAGAATTGGCACTTCAGCTGTACATGGACAAGGCTCTTCACCCAGAGCTCCGTATGCTTGCATGCATCGTGCTGTTTGAGACTAGGCCTGAATTGGGTTTGGTTACCAGTCTCGCCAACATTGTGAAGTCAGAGGCAAATCTGCAGGTGGCAATCTTCACTTACTCTTACATGAAGTCCCTGACCAGAAGCACTGCTGCTATCCATGCCTCAGTGTAAGTGTAGTCTTTGATCCTCAATAATCATCAAATTATCTACAGTACATATAGTGATGTCTGCTTACTTAGAAGATATTTGATGTTTACATTACAGTGCAGCTGCTTGCAACGTTGCAATCAAAATTTTGACCTCAAGGCTGGACAGATCAAGCCTCCGTTTTAGCAAAGCCATTCACTTGGACATATACAACAGTAAGGGCAAATTTAAATTCAGTTCAGGCACTCCATTTTTTTCTGCATCTTCAACTAAGTGGATCTCATCAAACTTTAGGTCCTCTGATGCTTGGTGCTGCTGCCAGTGTGTTCTACATCAATGATGCTGCCACCATTCTGCCAAGATCTATTGTTGCCAAGACCAGTGCCTACCTTACTGGAGCAGCTGCTGATGTTCTGGAGGTAAAAGAAAAATAAAACTACCAGCCTAAGTGGCATTTAATTTATGTAATTATAGTCAGTGAATTGTGTTTTTAACATGTTGAATTCTACATAGGTTGGAGTAAGGACCGAGGGACTACAGGAGGCTCTTTTGAAAAACCCTTCACTTATTGACAATGCTGACAGGATCACCAAGATGAAACGTGTCATCAAATCTGTAAGTTATGAATCTCCAGGAAGTTGCAAAATACAAGGATAGAAAATCATACAATTGCACATGATACGTCACAGCAGGCTAGAAATAACTTGGACTCTTGTTTCCTTTTACAGCTTTCTCAGCTGAGGTCTCTTCCCACCAACACACCTCTGGCCTCTGTCTACGTAAAATTCTTTGGCCAAGAAATTGCTTTTGCCAGCATTGACAAAAACTTGGTTGACCATGTCATTGTGGTATGATTCCAATTGAAACTTTGCAACCACAAGTAAAAAAAAAAAGGCTTTTTTTCAAAACATTTTTTGGGAAGAAACAGTTGTTTTTAATTCATCCTTACAGAACGGCACTGGTCTAAATTTGATGCCAACTGTCAAATCTATGCTGTCCGGTGTTTCCTTCAACTATTCTAAGTCAATTCTGGCCACTGAGGTGAGGCGTATCCTGCCCACTGCTGCTGGTCTTCCAATGGAGTTGAGTCTTTACACAGCTGCAGTGGCCGCTGTAGCTGTTCAGGGTAAGCAGAAGCTAACATACATCCCAAAGCAGCTTTCGCCAGGAGACAAGAGTGCCTGCCATATCACAAAATATTTTTAAAAATGCATTAGCATTACTAAGTTTTATTATCAAAAAAAAAAACCTTATACAACCTTATAGGGTATGGCTGACTAAATAACATTCAAGCACTAGTGGGATATTGGCACATCCCTCAAGAGATGAGATGAGATGAACCATTGACAATTCAATCTCATGCATTGTTTTATTGTTTTTTTAGTCAAAGCAACCACAACACCAGCTCTGCCGGAAACCTTCCATCTTGCTCACCTTCTGAAGACAGACATTCAGCTCGAGACTGAGATCATACCAAGGCAAGTACAACATCTTAAACTAAAATGACAAAGACAATTTATTGTAATGTAACATGTAAATGCTCTCTCCTTCTAGCATTGCTGTGAACACTTTTGCTGTGATGGGTGTCAACACTGCCATAATCCAGGCTGCCCTGCAATCAAGGGCTAAACTCATCTCCATCGTGCCCTCCAAAATTCTTGCAAGACTTGACATCAACGAGGGCAACTTTAAGGTCGAAGTTCTGCCTGTTGTTGCACCTGAACATGTAGCAGCTGTGCAGTGAGCATGACCTTTTTAACTCTACGGTTACCCTTAAAAACATCAAATGCCACTTCTAAAATGTGCTATTCTTTAGAGCCTACTTGATGCAGTTCTTATTTCACAGTGTTGAGACCCTGGCTATGACAAGAAATATAGAGGACCTCTCTGCTGCAAAATCCACGCCAATCATCCCTGCCAAAATCTTTCAGCCCATCTCAAGGGAGATTATTTCATCTCAGATTGCTTCATCTGCTGTTGCTAGTTTTGTAAGCAGCTTTAATAAGTAATCATTGTCTTTATGTATATATCCAATCCACATTTAACACATTGCTAATAAGTCTTTCATTTTCATAGTCAACATCCTCAGAGATCGTATGCCCAGATGAGGCAGCTTCTGGCTCAATAGTGAAACCCAAAGCAGCTCAATTTGAAAAGTCGTACTGTGCAAATGGTTATGTCGTTGGACTAAAGGTTTGTCTTCAACTGGCAACTGACAATGCTGCATTCTTAAAGAACATTGCCCTGTACAAACTGGCAGGAAAGCACTCTGTTGTTATTGATGTCAAACCAAGTAAGTATTGGGAACACAAAACTATTGCATTATGTAGATGCATTTTGCAAAGAGCAAATTTTAACAACATTGTTAATTAATACTTTCAGTTGAAGCTGAGGGCGTTGAGAGACTGGAATTAGAGATTATAAGTGGACCAAAGGCTGCAGAAAAGCTCATCAAACAGATCAACCTGAGTGAGGAGGAAATTATGGAAGTAAAACCTCTTTTGATGAAGCTCAAGAAAATCTTGACTCCTGGACTGAGGAATGACAGCTCATCCTCCTCTAGCTCCAGCAGCTCTAGCTCAAGCAGCTCCTCTTCTTCAAGCTCCTCATCTGCATCATGCTTGGCATTTCTCTTCGATGCTAGGTCAAGGTCCACTCGCTCCAGTGCTCATAGCTCAAAGGTCAACACTTTTAAACTGTTTAAAGAATATTAATGTATATAAATATAATAGTAAATACCTGTTATGTGACAAAAATATTGTTTTCCTCTAAACAGCACGTGATGTATCGTCACAAGTTCCAGAAGTTCCACAAGAAGCAGGTAGGTCGGGAAATGAGTCAATCTGATGCAATTTGTTTTACATTTTAACTTGTTGAAGCTCTTTGGTGGAAGTCTTTAACGCATACATATTTTTGTTGTAGGCTCTCACCTCCCAAGTCACCTCAGCCGCACTTTCCAAGAGCAGTGGTGCAAGCTTGGAGGCAATCTACAGCAAGGTGGATTTTGCCTATCCTTTCTAAATACCATTACCTTTGTGAGATACTGTCCCTGATGGGTAAGGAGGTGTACATGAATTATTTTATTGACTGATCTTTTGTATCCCACAGAACAAATATCTTAGCAATGAAACTGCTCCAACCTTCGCCATCATCGTCCGTGCTATCAGAACTGACAAGAAGGCACTTGGAGCCGAATTGGCCGTCTACTTGGACAAACCAACCAGCAGCGTTAAGATTATTTTGGCTAATTTGACAGCTGACAGCAAATGGAAACTCTGTGCTGATGGAGTTTTGCTTAGCAGCCACAAAGTCTCAGTAAGAAACTGTATAATCTATATTTTAGAACTTAGGACATGATACAAAAAATCCTATGGTGGGTTATATTCACATTTATTGTCTCTCAAAAGGCTAAAGTCAGCTGGGGAGCAGAATGCAAGCAGTATGACACTTCAATCACAGCTGAGGTAGGTCTTGTTGGACAAAGACCCGCCTCTCGCATCAGAGTTGCCTGGAACAAACTACCTTCTGCCTTAAAATGCAACGCAAAAAAGTATGCAACATCATATGCCCTTCATTCAGCCTGCTCCCATTCAATTTGTACGATAGGAAATGTCTAATATTTCTAAATTCTTTAAAGGGTTTACGACTACATTCCTGATTATATGCCCGCTGGTGTTATTAAAGAAAAGAATGAAAACAGGGCCAAGCAGATCTCATTCACTGTGGTTGCAACATCAGAAAATACCCTTGACTTAATCTTGAAATCACCAACAGTAAGCATTATTTGGTAGTTTTCCCAAAATATAAAATTACTTTTATTTTTTATTTTTTTTACTTATACTAACAATTGTGAATTATTGTCTACAGTGCTCTGTCTATAAGTTGGCTCTGCATCTTCCACTCACTCTGCCACTTGAGGAAATCAAAGGTCTCACCCCCTTCGATGACGTTGCCGATAAAGTCCACTACTTGTTTGGCAAGGCTAACGCTGGTAATGCACCACTGCATTATGCCTCTTTTTTTATGAGAAAAGTATAGACTGTTACCTTTTGTGTGCCAAAGATAACATCTTTTTTTTTCTCTACAGCTCAATGCGTGTTTGCCAATGACACTGTGACCACATTCAACAAGATGAAATACAAGAACGAGATGCCAACGTCTTGTTACCAAGTTCTGGCCCAGGATTGCACGCAAGAGCTGAAGTTTATCGTTCTGCTCAAGAAGGATGACAACGAACAGAACTATGTCAATGTGAAGATTGCTGACATGTGCGTTTCCATTATGAATATGGATACAACTGGGTCTTTTTTCATTGCCAAGTTTACACAACAAACAAAAAATGTTTTTATTTCCGCACTTGCAGTGATATCGACCTGTACGCAAAGAACAACGATGTGATTATGAAGGTCAATGAAATGGAAATCCCCATCACCAACCTTCCATACCAGCATCCAACAGGTTTTCATACAATTTCATCCTTCCCTAAAATCTAGTACTGTAGTGGTAACCTGTAATTTAATATTGAAAACTACACATCAGTGTCTTAATACTCCAAAGTTGACACATTTCTAGATTGTGGGGTATTTAAATTTGCTTTGAGAAATTATAAATGTTTTTTCTACAGCCAAAATCCAGATGAGGCAAAATGGTGACGGCATCTCTGTCTACGCTCCCAGCCAAGGTCTGCAAGAAGTCTACTTTGACAAGGGCTCATGGAAGGTAAATGCTACATTTACAAAGAAATAAAATAAAAAAAGACATAACACCTCTTTCAGGGTCTGTGCCTAAATAAATTCTAAGCTTAAAAGTGGCAGAAAATGAAAAAAGACCTTTCAAGGCTATCTGATAATTTTGACAGGAACTGTAAATTTGATCATCGTAAATTTCCCATTTGATTCATCACACAGGTTAAAGTGGTGGACTGGATGAAGGGACAGACCTGTGGAATCTGTGGAAAGGCTGATGGGGAAGTCAGACAGGAGTACCGCACACCCAATGGACGTCTGACCAAGAGTGCAGTCAGCTATGCTCATTCCTGGATTCTGCCAGCAGAGAGCTGTAGTGATACCAGTGGTGAGACAAAATAGATTGTGGAATTGCTTTTAAAATATTACTTCTTCACGTCATTCTTTTGTCCCATTTCTCTAGTTTTGTAGATATGATTTTAAAATGTTATGATGCACCATCAATTTCCATCAATAACTCCCTTACAAATATCTATAAATTGCTTACAGGATGCCATATGAAGCTTGAATCCGTGCAGCTTGAGAAGCCAATCAACATCCATGGCCAGGAATCCAGATGCAACTCTGTTGAACCTGTTCTCCGTTGCCTGCCTGGTTGCTTCCCTGTGAAGACCACCACTGTCACTGTTGGCTACCACTGTCTGCCTGTTGGTGAGTCTGCAACAAATCACAGCTCCTTCAAGACCAAGACTATGAAAATGTGAGAAAAGCAGATTTCCTAATTGCTCTGCTCTCTTTACTTGTGCAGATTCTCTCCAGAATCACTCCGAGAGCCTGAGCAGCATCTATGATAGCAGCGTGGACATGAGGGAAGCAACAGAAGCCCACTTAGCCTGCAGCTGCACAACTCAGTGTGTTTAAAAATAATTTCTCATATCACTGACATCAATTGTATGTATTAAATGCCATTTTAAATAAACTGCATCTCAAACTACTCACATTCTCAGTCTTCTTTCATTTTACCCCAGAGTATTTACTCTGTAGATTTAAAACTGCATTAATGCTTCTCTTAACTTTAAGGACCTGTAAACAGTTTGATGCGCAATATTATTTTTGATGACAGCAGAAACCCACTGGATATAGTATCACATTCCAATTATGTCAAGCTCTGCTTGACTGACCAAAGAACACTGTTGGTTTCTATTAGCAGGCTAGTTCCTTATTGTTACTGAATGTATTTGTGAATGGCTTAAAGCTCTTGAGAAAGTCATCATTCCTGTAACAGTTTTTGAAAAGATTCAGGCAATTGGTTGAGTATGGGTATGAGTTCTCCAGTGTTATTTCATCTAAATGAATTCCAACAAGTCTGTCAATCTGATGGCAAAAAGAAATAAAAGAATATCACTTGTGCACAATATCTGTCAAATTAATACAGATATCAATTAATGACAGTAATTCCAGTACAGCTCTAACATTAGCTTGAGTTAGGCTGTCAAGCCAAAAAAATTAAGTTACAAATATAGTCATGACAGCAGTCGCCTCTGTGCAAGAAAGCCTTGTTGACATTATTCCTCTTATTGACAGTCTTAATTAGACACTTTTGTCTGTGACAGGTAAGATAAGAGACTGGTGATGAAGTCTGCTGATCAACATCTCAAAATTGTTACTGATAAAAAGCCAATACAAGTCATATGTCAAGTAACGTGTTCAAAAAATGTATAATGAATTTTTCAATAATATTCGATAGTCTTACATACATTGTGTCACATTCCACAGGTTAAGAAGTAAACACATCTGTAAATAAAACTAAAATAATAAACACATTTCATCAATCTACTTCGTTTCTAGATAATGTGATCAGTGTTAAAGCCTTCCTATTTCACCGCAACAACATAACCGGAACAGTTACCAGAAAGTTAAGTTGTTCCTCACACAACTGTATCAAACTGTAGAAACGTATTACATTATTACCTTATTGCATTCACTCAAACAGCAGCATTACATCTACAATCTAAGATAGTGTGCCAGTTGACCCTCATTCCAAAAGTTAAAAAGTTTACTGCATAAGCTACCATTAACAAGGGCCAAGAGACATGTCACTATCAGGTCACATGATCGTTTTCAGCACACCTGCTAGCCAAACATAAATAAACAAATAAAAATAAAAAGCCGTGACTAAACATATGACAACCAAAGCAAGATTTACAGAACCAAATGAATAAATACATTTAACACATCATCTAAAGACAAAACAGTATTATATTGAAAAAGTATACAGGTAGAGAACACATTTTCTCTCAGTCACACAGCAGCAAACCAGAACTCATTCTGGCTTTTACTTTCAACAGTGATGTCATTAGTTTGCAATCCGTCTTTTCGTATTTGGCATTCACAATTCAGGCATGTTTTTGAAGAACCACTAAAGCTCCATAATGGACATCAACGGTCATTCTTATTGCAAAGATGTAGGTTTCGGCTTCTTATAGAGCTGGTCTTTTCCATCATGAGTGTGTGGCTGCTCTAGTCTTCACTGTCGTTCCGATTTTTGTGCTGAACTGCAACGTTTCCATTCAAAAAGATGCTTGATTCTATGACACGTTCAGTCTTTCTCTTTGGTTTGGTTAAACTGTAAAACCGAAAAAGACAAACAGTCAGAGACAGGCTATTAAGAGGATTCTTTTAGAGATGGTTCATGTCATGATTTTTTTCATAAAGCATAGTACAATTAAATGCAATGTACCTGTTTTCTGGGATAAGGCAGAGTGTGTGATACAGGTCAGCTGTGGATTTCGATTTGTGAGGAACAAATCTTGATGAGGGGGAGGTTGTTTCAGACGGGCATTTAATGAGCCTCCTTTGAGCTGACGCTGCACTCGCCTTTGTGTCAGCTACAAAATAAAGTGAAAATGTATTAATCCTTGTCAGAAAAGTCAGTTAATGATAGGTCATTATAATAAAAGTTATACAACAGAAATTCAAATGAGACTGTACCAATTAATTCTTCAATTAAGTAGAACTATCACAATTGAAAAGATTTGAGAAGGGCACTTTCTTCAGTCGATAATAATCATCAGACAGTTTATCAGCAGTTATATCAACATTAGATCGGACTCATGTAATATGGTAGATACTTACATAGTACATAGGCACTTTTAGATTTTGACATTGGGGGTTTCTTTGATTCAGAAAATGGACTCATGTTAAGAAACTGGTGTTTGAGCCACATTGCTCGATCGTCCTCAAAGGCCTTCCTCTGCAAGATTACCAAAACAAAATGTATGTCATCAACAGCCAGCCTTTTAAACTTAAGGTAAATAGACAGATAATATCATGTTAACTTCGCACACAGACTTATTAATGCTGGGAGGAAAAAAAACTGGAAGAGGGTTTTACAAATCACCTCATGGCTTAGTCGTATGGCTGCTTCAGTAAAGTTTCTCCTCTCCCTTTCAAAGATTTTTCTCTGCTCCTCGAAAGTCTCCCACTCCTCTCTGAGACGCTCTTTCTCCTGCAACATGTAGCAGTCGCTCAGCAGGGACGAAGTCTCTTCATCACATGGAGAGCTCAGCTGCTGCTGCAAATAAAAGAAGACAGAAACAGATTATTTAGAAAGAATTAAACAAGGTTTGCAACAACTAAATACTGCCTTTCTTAAACATGCAAAAAAGGTTTCAATGTGTCCTGCTAAAACTATGAGAGAGATAGAAGTATGACGGACACTGTTCGAGTTATAACTGTTACAGAGGGATCTGCTTATGTTGAGTACCTATTATTTTAGTTTGAAATAAACATGCTTTGTCTGTTTTAAAAAAATGTTGCTTGAGGACTTTTTTCTGACCCAGGACCAGCGGAAGCTCAGACTGCTATACAGACTCGTTCACATTGTGTGCTGTCTCTTCAGTCAAGTTGATGTTCTCGTAACAAGTTGCTGCTATACTTTCCATCCACAGAGCACTTTGTTGGATGCAACTGTGGGATTTGTAGTTTTTTAAATGGATATAACCTTTTAATGGCCCTCTATTTCAGTAGTTAGATATTGGACACTAAATAAACTCCCCCGGGGGCGTAAATGAAGAATGTGAGACATTTTAGACATAGATACAGCAGAAATCAAGTATATCCTCTGTAAATGTCTCTCTGAGTCATGACTGTCTACACTGAGTGAGACATATGAGTCCCGCCTGCTGTACTGTTGTCTGAGTTGTGTTTACATCATGTTTACATGGACGGGACGCCCTTGTGTATAAAAGCTGTTTTAGTCAAGGACTACAAAAAAAGAAGAATAAAATAGTCTACTCACTGCTTATTTGGATGTCACGTAAGTGTCTTTATATAGCGGTCATTCCATGTCAATGTAAGTGCAAAATGACACTATGAGTTGACCAAAGTGTGCTAACATTAAACTGCTAACGCATCAATGCAGACAACAGGCCATTGCAGCTCAAGCAAAAGGACAATTTAGTCCCCCTCTTTCGCTTAATGGTGCTTAATTATGGTGAGTTCTAATTCTTAACTCCTTCATGCGAATGAGAGTGGATAGGGGTTGGAGGTGTTCCGCTGGAGGAGAGCGGAGGCTTCAGAATAGCCGAGGTGTCGCCAAACAGCATTTTGCCCAATGGCAACATCTACTGGATCAAATGACACACATTCTTCCTTTAAGGGGTCAAATTCTATGTTGGATTCCGTCTTACATGCAGGAGCTGCTGTTGTGTTTGAATGAAGTCTTTGCACTGCTGGATCTCCTCCTTCAGTCTCTCCATCTCCTCTTCATGTGTCTTGCGGGAAACAGCATCAGTGCTTCTAATGTCACCCATCTGTACCAAAGACGCTGAACAAACATCTAAGAAGATCAGATTTTACAATAATGGTTACATCCCTCATTGTATTGACTTAAGCAGGGAGAGTTAATATAGTCTGAAATGTTATTGGTTCTCAGACCATCTATGTTGTGTGACTTGCATATAACTACATCTTTTCTTGATTGCAGTTAATGTGATTATGTAACGTGACATAAAGTTATGTAATACAGTACATTTATATATGTTATGCATCTGTAGAAACACTACCTTGACTGTCCAATCTCTCTACATGGCTTTTGAGTCTTCTCCACTGGAGGCGAATACTGTAGGTCAGCTTCTCCCGGGCATGAACACAATACTGGTCGACACTTTCTTTACCGAAATCAAACACTTCTTCGTCCTCCTCCGAATCAGCCTGTTTATAATAATTACATTATTTCTTAAACTATAAGTGAAACACCTGACAAACACTTGTAAAAGACTGAAAAATATCACACTGAAGAATATAAAGCATATCATTTGGTTATTTGTAATTGGTTTTTAAACTTGCCCCACCTGTATGCAATCATCTTGATGCTTGCCACTTTTGAGCGTTGATTTCCTTGAACTGAGAATAGTCACCATGTCTTTTTTCATTTGCTGCAGGACTTTGTTCAACTCCGCATTCTCCAGCAGCAGCTCCTTTTGTCGGGTGTCATAGTCACTCAGCAAAGTCTTATACATCTCCCCTTCATGCCTAGAGATGAGACAAGTAAACATCCATGTATCTGTTCATCTGTTTAAATGTTGTGTATATGACATAACTATAGAGAAACTGTATTAAATCTACAGAAACACACAACTGAACCTTTTAAATGTTCTTCTTCAAGTATGTTTTTTCACAATTTGATTCAAAGTCACAGAGACAAAAGAGCCCCAATAGGTGAACTTACTTTGCTTCTGTCTTTTCAGTTTTCCAGAGGCTTCTTTTCCCATCAGCTCTTCCAATGTTGTTTAACACGTCAATAGCTGGAAGCAAGAACGACAAATGTGGAAAATCAAAAAATAATTTAAAAGAGAATGTATAATATTGTGAGTGTTTTTTTGTATTTCAATATGAAATGTGAAACGAAGAAGATTTTTTTTAAACCTTGTTTCTTCTCCTTTTTGTCAACCAGAAGTTGGTTCAAGCGCTCCTTCAGTTTGTTAAATTCTCTCTCTTTCCTTTTCATCTCATGATTGTACTGGCTGGCACGGCTTGCAATTATGTTCTGAAGTCTCTGCACCTGAAATAAAACAAGTGTTTTTTTTGTTTTTTTTATTTCATACTTGTACAAATGAGACAGAATAAAACACATTTAAGATACTCTAACATTGCTTGAGAGTGTCTTTAAAAGAAACACACCTCTTCTTTTTCATTTTTCAGGCAGTTTTGTAAACTCTTCATTTTCAGCTGCAGCTGTCGTTCTCTTTCCAGGATTGCAGTGTTTTCTCTTTTGGATTGTTCAAGCTGCTCCTATGATGAAAGTAAAGACCTTGACGGTTAACCATTAAAGTCCAGTTTACATTAAACTTCTGGTCTATTTTTTTCTATTTGAATACAGCATTAATATTGATAATTCAAGGGATGTTAATTTGAACTTACTTTTAGTCGCGTGCTGGTGAGCTGCAGGTAATCCAGATTGCTGCTGCATTTAAGTTGCTCTATTTCCATATTTTCCACAGTTCTGAGGTTCCTGCGATGCAGCTGAATCAGGTCGTACATGCAATTGAGCACAGCCACAACATTCATGTCTGTGCTGCCAGCAGACTCCGTCCAAACTGGAGGCAGGCCAAGAGTTGACACCTCCTGTTTAAAAAGAGAGTCAAGAAAAAAATGATATTGAGCCGATGATTACAAGCGTTTACATGTCAAAAAACTGTACTAAAAATACATCAAAGACACTTGTAAGGTTACCCACCTGATTGATATGTGATCGACATTCTTGTACATTGTGCTCTGTGCAGAAGGAACTGAGCATGTGGGAGCTTCTGTGCAGTGGCAGCAATGATTGGTTAAACTGCCTCAAGGGGGGTGCTCTACATTCAACAGAACCGGTGCCAGTGTCCTTGACTTCTGGGGAGAAATTGTCTGTCACATATGTGCAGAATAGCCCACACTGAGGTAAGCATGCTTGACAAGAAAATGTTCTACAAACTTTTGAAAAAAAGTTACAGACATTTAGGTTATATTTGGCACATTAAATAAAAATATCATTTTGAGTAATGTGCAATATTCTGTACATTGTTTGTGCTATTCATTGATGTTTGCCTCTCTGTTTACATGTAGATTGTTATTCTTTTCATTTCTATTTATACACACTACTGTGGAGGTAGCTAAATGTATGCAGCCCTTCAAAAGTTCCCCCGAGGGGACATTAAAGTGAATCACATCGTATCTCCTGCCATTGGTGTTATTTTACCCACTACTCCTAACTCAAAAGTTGTATTACAGTGTATGGGATGAAGGTCAAAATTATGCATCAATTTACTTTATACATCTCCATTTGTTCAATTTAACTGATCAGGATATCAACATAAAGTCAAAATCAAATTCAAAATATTCTGTGGTGTCTGGGACAAGTGAAAAAACATTTTCTTTACAACTGATGACTTCAAATGTTATTTATGTCTCTCTCAAAGTATGTATCACAGGACCTTCAAAGACATCAAAGTTTGAACTCACCCAGGGACGACTCTGGCATTGTTGAGTTGAAGCCCTCAGGATAAGTGTGTTGATCATCTACTACATGTGCAGGATCCACCCACGCACTCCCTGCTCCTGAAATAGAGTGTCAGATTAGCAGTGGCCATTGAACATAGTCTTATCACAGATTACAAGGCCATGAAGGTAAACAAGCCACAGTGAGGAAGAGGAAACATGCAGCACCCTTCAAAACCGACTGTGATGACTAAGCTGAGTCATTCGTTAATTACAGGCAACAATCGAAGAAGCTAATACATGATGGACCCATGGTTATCTATAGGTAATCTAAATTCTATTTTAAATGTTGGGTTTATTTAAGAAGTCTTTCACAAGGCTGATTTTGATTGTTACATTGTTGCTGTAGGTGCTGTTGTACCACAACATAATCACTGTAGGCGTTTTTAACAGGTTACTGGTTGGGACCAGGCTGGCTTCTTATCCCAAAGCTCTTGTCATTAGGCTGATCAGACTAATCCCAGACACACAGTGTGGGGATTTGACTGCAAAACTGCACAATAAGAAACATGACGTAAACTTTGTTTTCCTCCTGTGGGAGAAATGCTAATGTTTCAACCTATTGCCCAATTATATACGTTTATATCTAAAGACATATGGTACCATGTACAATGCCTCCTTCTGGGACAGCAGGTATCAGAGCACAACGCTAAGCAATAAAAATGAATAAACATTCTACTAAGAGCCCTTTTCTATGACTATAATACATTTTAGTTCTGGGAAAGCTATGGCTCATTGTTAACTCAGTGGACCTTCCCTTTGGTGTCAGATACTTCATCAGCCTGTTGAGACAGATGGCAAGCCTACAGCCACAAGGCTTAACAAGCCTCTTCTTAGACTGACTACTTGAAAAGTGTTAACCTCTAAATCAATAGTTCAACTTTTATTTCAGAAAATCTCTTAAAAATAGTTTCAACAGAGACGTACAGACTGAATATTAAGATTTGTAGTCTGTCTGAGGCTGCTTTAAAATAATATGCTGCTTATTCGAATGACATTTTAGGCCAGACTCTGAACCATGAAAGGTGTCTGATAGGGTCACAGGATGCAGCTAAAATGAATAGCCTACCACAGCCCTGCTAGTAACCCTTGACCAAACCTCATAATGTTTAGCTTCTGATTTTTTTTGTGTGTCTGTTTGTCACACTCACTGATATTTATGTGGGGGGCAAACATTGGACACACTTGACAGTACAATGCCATAAAATACAATTAGACATGAGTAAAGTGACCAAAAAGCTGAACAAATATTTAGCTAAATCATGCTTTATTGTCGGGCTCACTGTAAGGCTTAGTATTTATAGTCAATGATTATTTTATTTTTTTAAGTTAGCTGTTAGGTGTAATAAATTGACAAATATTAGGGTAATAGGTCGCAGCTTTTATATTGTCTGAACTAACATTATGTAGCCTAATGCAACAGTGTAGCCTATACTCAAGTATGCAACATCTCTATAGCCTACTTGCTGCGGACTATACAATAAAGACTGAAAAAAACATCACCTGCGTTATTTTCCTTCTAACATCCTAACTGTTGCTAAATAAATGTTACATAAATGTTATGTTATGTAAAAATGTATTAGCTTGCGTTTAGGCTACTTAGATGGGGTTTTTTTGCAAACTACATGCTTACAAATATAAAGCCTGGAACACAAAGTCAGCTTTTTCAATTAGGCTATTCATTATTTGTCAAAACGTTAGTGAGATAAAATAAAGCAACAGTTTAGTAACCTAGCGGAAAGGATAGCCTAACATGTTGACTGGTTATAACGCAGCTGTTTCAAACCTTTGGACTATGAATAATTGATAAGCAGTATGTTTTCAGTACTTACTCGACGTTGTCGTGTGTTATGTATTTCCAAAAAGCCCCTCACTGTTCAGCTGCTCCTCCAGCTCTGTCGGTCCAAATGACACACACATCGCTGAACGCAAACCAAACAGCACTCTAATTGGCTGACTTGTTGTCTAGCAACCGAGCACGGTTCAATGTGATTGGCTCACGGCCTTGCGGCACTTAAAAGTGTTTTAATTGTTTATATACAGTCCACAGTTTTAATGGCATTGAAAATTATGTTGACATTTGGCAGTTTATTGTATTTTGAAATGTGCATAATATCAAACAAGCAATAGAGAAAACATTATTTAGAAGATTAAGGAAAAGATTGGTCTCTAGATGTTCAACAAACTGTTCAGTCGCAACCTTTTCAAGTAGCCTACCTCTGACAGTACAGGGAGAATGCAGATAGGTTGATAATTGCGAATCAAATCATAGTACCTGTTTTTTTTAGATTGGCATGATGAATGCTTTTTTTCCTACATCAAAATATTGCACTTAACCAACAGCAACCGCTTTCAATAACCACTACTAACAACAGTTCATTTATTTTAAATGTTTATTTATATTTAAAGGCAGACCATATACTTAAACATGCTTAAACATAGACATTTGGAGGGGAAAAAAGATTATCACATAGCAGGAAAACACATAGGGCCTATGGCCAAAACGCATTTTAGGTGCTTTAATTTTCAAATTAAAGAGGGAAGTTATGTGCAATAACCAAATTGGAAATATTAATGAAAAGCCATGTTTAGGTAATGACATTTGAAATATGCTGCATGTGCAACAGGCCTTTAGCCTACTTAATCAGATGCTAGTTCAAAGGCAAACATTTAAAATTTAATGAATCCAATAAGGTTTATATTTGATTTAATATTGTTGTAGGCCTATCATATTAAAGAGTACATTATTTTTAGGCAGTGAATTTTCCTTTTAATTTTAATATATTTGGCAAAACTAAAGTGCATCAGGTTGCAAAAATACAATTATATAGGCTATGAGAGAAAATGTGTGACTAAACAAACATTTCTTAGACTCTGGCAGGTTTCTCTGCATAATGTTTTGATGTCCTTTACTAGTAAATAAATAAATAAACAAATAAACAATATGTAAACAGTCCTGCACAATCATGATACAAAAAAGACTAGTTTTTGCAATCTCGTAATCATCACTCCTGCCCTCAAGAATGAAACCATGACAATGACAAACACTTTGAACACGTTACTAAAGTCCTCAAGAACACATTTGAATCATATCATTGTAGAAGCACGTTTAGTCCTAATGTATAGCTCTCTGGACAATATATAATCTAACAACACTAATCACTGACTGGAACTGGGACTTCTCTAGATTCAGATGTTCTGAGCAGTGGGTCAGTGAGATCGTCTCTTTTTGCTTCTAGCCACCATGTTGTCATCTCTCCTTTTCCCTGTTTGGCCAAGAAAAAATAGAGTCAAAGTGGTAACAAGAGAGGAGAGTCATATTGCAAAGCAAGTGTCCCTTTGAGTTTTAAAAAAAAAGCCATTAGGGTTTGATGGGGTGTGTGTGTGGGGGGGGGGAGCAGCAGCTGGGTCCATCTCTTATACTTCACAAGTGTCAGCTATGCTGAGGAGTACACCCCTCCCCCATATCAAACTGCCAACATCCAAAAAGAGGTATTAGGTTGCAACATGAAAAGAATCCATGAACTGGATAATGCAAGACTTCCCTGAACAACAACAATAAAAGAACAAATACCATGCAGACACACCCAGTGTCTTTTATTTGAACTGAAGACTTCAACTGACATGGGGTTTTTTTTTCATAAAATTTCAAGCATAAAAATATCTGATTTATCTTTACAACAAGCTAGCTATAACATTCATTTATACATGCATATGTTACCTTCACATTAAGATTTCCTCTGCACGTCAGAATGTAACCTCTGAGTGTGTGAAGGAGGTCAGCTGTGGCACCGCTCACTTGGATCTTTAGAGCTATGGACATATGTATAAACATATTCGATATTACATAGAATCAAAAAATTCCTGACTGATTGAATTCTTTTGTACGAACTTGGTGCATCCAAAAGTCTTATGTCGTGTTTGTTTGACATTTTATTTAGCTTCTAAGATGTTTTTTCTTTGACCCTCTCAGTGCTTTTCCACTATCCCACAGACTTAATGCAGAACATAAGATGAGCTGATTGTCCTTCCTCCATGTTGTGACTGCACTGTGTCGATGTAAACAGCACATGTGCAAAGTGCAGCACAATGGAAACCTCATTTAACCTCAGATCTTCTGACACCAGTCATTCCTCTTTGGGACATTAATTGGATGAGAGGCAGAGTGCCTAATCCTTCATTACCTTCACTGGTTGATTCCATTCGTGACGCTGTGTTAACCGTGTCCCCAAATAGGCAGTAGCGAGGCATCTTCGTGCCAACCACACCTGCCACCACAGGTCCTGCCAGAAGAAACAGCAGTGGTTGCATCATCATGATAATGTATGTGAGGATATTATGTTAACAGATACGTAGTTATAAAGCAGTCAAACAGTGAACATGAATGAACTTTTAAACTATTCTGGAGCTGATTCAAACAGAATGACTCAACAAACTAACAGACCAAAGAGCATAAAGGAGGATTTTTTTTGTTACAAAAGAAAATGATCAAGTTTGAAATAGTAATTATTAATATATGATGAATAATTTCTCATCATGTGTGCCCTTACACTTGTCTGCTTAAAGGATTTCAGATTCATGGTGATGGTTCAATTTCTTTTAGCTAAAGGCATACATTTAAAGCAATATAAAGAATGTATTAATTTGGTGTGTATGACCATAAAGCCAGGGTTTTTTTTTTTGGAAACAGTCAATTTCTGATTTGATTTATTATTCACTTCTATAATTGATGTTTCCAGACTTTATAGATGCAGCAGGCATACGAACAGAATCACAATGTAGTAATGCTGAATCGTTTTTATTCATTTCTTCTAATCATTATTCCTATTGCGAATACATTTTCATTTTTTATTTAATTTTTCATTTATGCATAGAGATTCTACAAGGTTACTCTTTCATCATCTAAAACCAATGACAAATTTTAAAACTGTAAATGTGTCATTTGTCATTAGACCCTTAATTTTTTGTATACTGAATAACACCACCCTACTGAATTAGAGTTATAGGAAGTTTGTATGAGGTTTTCATCTATCAGACTGACCTCAGTCTACAGATTGAGTGTGTTTTAAAACCAAGATATTTTCTAAATGGGCCCTACAACATGTGGTCAAAAAATCTGACAAATAGATGCTGGATACAGGCGAAATGTCTTCAGTACCTGAGTGGATGCCGGCTCGTATCTTCAGCTGCGTGTTGGGTTTGTGAGGGATCTTGAAACTGTGGCAAACACTGACCAGATCAAGAGCCATGCTGGCTATCTCTCCAGCATGATTGATGCCATTTTCTTGAGGGACTCCAGAGACCACCATGTCTGCAAGTTTAGCCATTTATCCAGGGAGAGACAATATAGAATTTAAAAGAGAGAGAGATAAAGTGATGATAAAAAGACTAAAAAAAACGAGATTCTGATGGAGAAACAAAGTGGCACTTATATAAACCGTTTCAGTTGTTTTTCTCCCTATACCATCTAGTTTACCTATATTATGGAGCAGTGAAAGTTTTTTAAAGAGGTTGAATTTTTTTGGAGACGTATCAAAATGACTTATTTCTAAGTGTAAGTGGTTCAAAGTATAGTTTATGATTCAAACTTACAAGCATCGCCTATTGTTTCCACTTTGTAGACATCGTAATTGTCAATGATGTCATCAAAGGTGGTGTAGAGCTGGTTGAGAAAGTTCACAACTTGGTAAGGAGTGCTGGCACCAGATAGCTGAGTAAAGCCAACAATATCACTGCCAAAAAGGAATAAACCAGTGTAAGTCGACGATTCATCTGAACTTGATCCTTTTCGAAGTTGAGTTATGGCATTACATTTTTATTAATTTCATAAATTTCATTCAAATTGATAGAATATTTGGACAATATATATTAAACAGAAAAAAGCAACAAAACAGTATTAAAGTCATAAGTACTTCTATAAAACAGGGGCAAAATGCACCAGAGATAACAATGTTTAGGGGGCGACAAACAACTTTGGATCACAATTTTTCTCAGTTTCTGACACATATTTACATCTGGGCTAATTTACATTGAAAAATAAATCTAATAAAAGCTTTATAGAACATATACCTGAAGTAGACAGTTGCATTGGAGAAGCTCTGAGCCTCTGTTGTCCGACCTTGTCTGAGGTCATCAGCCACAGGTTTAGGTAACATACCTGCACAGGAATTTCATGATTTGAAATGTGTCTGATGATGAATAAAGCTGTGTCTGTCGGGCAGCAAGGGATGAAGGTGATACATCTGCACCACTAGATGGCAGTAAGCACCTTATTATTACTTAATGATTGTTATGATTTACACTTTATGTGTAAGTTATTTAATGAATTAATAAACACTAATAAACTAAACAGTCACAACTCTTCCATGAGCAGCCCCCCACATGGGAGGAACATCTGTATTTCAAAGTCCTTTAAGATATAGTTTTCAGTTTGCCACAGATTATTTATGTATCCTTTAAACTTAGTAGTGCCATGGTTCTTTGTATCAATCATTAGAGCTAAAAACCTATTTCACATTGTCTTACTGACTTACTGTATAAAAGCCGATCTGTCTTCTGCTTCTCTTGAAGGAGGTCCTGTGTTCTTTCAGCGACTATGGCCTCCAAATGTTTGCTGTACTTCTCCATCTGCATTTAAAAAAAACAGTCTGTGTCCAAAATTGACATATATTCAAATGTGTACAGGTAGCACTTCAAATTCTTGTCTTTGCATTTGTCTTTGTAATTCTGCAATTAAGGGAATGTCATTTGAATCCATATTATGTGACAGTATGAGGAATATTTCCCTGTACTATTCAAGGTACAATTCATTTTTAAATGCATGTATCTTTAGACCAAATGTTATTTATTTGATCATATTTCAGTGCGTTAATTACCAAGTTCATCATCATGTCCACAGGGCTGACTTTGTGTGGGTTCATTTTGTCGAGCATCTTCTTCACCTGCTCAAACGTGGGCCTCATGGTGACGTTATGACTCCAGCACTTCTTAATAAGCTGCTCAAGTTTTTCAGAGAAGAGAAAAACACCTCACAGTGATATGTCACAACAGTAGGCTTACATTTAAAAGCCTTATGATTCATTTCAGCACTCTTCTTGCAACACTTGCTCATGAGACAGACCTCACAGTAGTCTCCCTGGCTGGGACAGTCTACATCGGCCTTCCCTGCTTTGACTTCAGGCAGAGGAGGGCGCCACATGACATCCATCCTCACTCCCTCAGTCTGCTCCTGTTTAAGAAGAGCGCCAGTTACAAAGCAGAGATCAAATGGGAGGCCGAAGGTAGTAATCTGCAGAGTGGGCTGTCATACTCACTGAGATGAGATCAGAGCGAGTTGCAATCTCAACCAGAATCATGGAGTAGCTGCGGCGAGGAGGGAAAAGTGAGGAGGGTTTTATATTCCTTGTGTTTTAACACTGCGTGTGTGTATATGTGCGAAGATGCTTGCCATCCAATTTTAGGCTTATTCAGTGTTAAGATTATTTTGTTGTCAATCTAGCTAAATACATAGATATCTGCTGTTTATTCTCACCTGTAAACATCTGCTGCTGGTGTCATATTGGAGCTGCTTCCAAGCAGGACCTCTGGGGCGCAGTATATTACATCCCCACAATTAAAGCCATTACTAACAACGTCAAAGTCCTCTCGCCTGTAGGCTGTGAGCCCGTAATCTAAACACAAACACAGGAGAAGAATATCGAATGTACAACATTAAAGGAGGTTTCTGAGGGGTTCAATGACGCCTATTAAGAATGATTGTTGTTTCTTCTTGTTCTCTGCAAATGTGTATTTGTATGGTTGTAATCAAGCACACTAAAAAAAACTTTGACAGTACTTGGCAGGCTGCAGACTGTATTTTCAGATTATATTTTTTTAACCTGAAATTTTGCACACCCAGCGGTCATCAATGACACAGTTTCTGGAGTGAAGTCTTCCATGAAACACTTTGTGCTGATGAAGGTATGACATCCCACGGGCGATGTCAGTAGCAAAGGACAGTCTGCAGAAGGAGGAAACAATCTTAGAAGTGACTATTTGTGTTCTGAACACAGTCTCAAGAATGAAGACGTAAAGTAAAAAAGTAAGTTCTGTGTAAAATGATCTCACCTGAAGCCCCAGTTGATGGGGATGTCATCATTGAGCAGGACGTCAGACAGACTCCCTTTGGGGCAGTGCTCTGTGATGATGCTGACGTAGGGGACCTCAATGGAACCACCAATGAACTTGCATAGATTAGGGTGGTCCAGTTGCCTACCCAACATGAAAAATGAGACAAGCCAAGGGAGTTTTTGTTTTTTTTCATCTGGGAAGCAATACTTTAGCTTGTCAGTAAAACATATTGTGTTTCCACTTCCTCCTCAGCTTATTATATTTATTACTCACCTCACTTCTTTGACCTCCTTCCTGATGGTTTTAGAGAGGGTGAAATGTTTATTCTGGATGTATTTCACTGCCACAGTCCTCCCATCACTGAAAGACCGTAAGTATAATTCAGTTTTTATCAAAATACAAAATTAGGAAGAATAACTCAGTGAAGTCAATCATAATATGTTTGTGAAGTTTAGAGTAACCTTTCAAAAAACCTGCATTTTACAAACAGATTAAAATTAATTAATTATATTGGCATATCACTTTTACTCTTCATTCCATTACAATGCTTATTATATTCATTACAACAAAACTATAATCCTCTTCATTGTTATTCATGTGTTTTTTCATCAGATGGCTGCTTGCAAATTACGTAATATACACACATACACTTAATTAAATGATACACACAGTTAAATATATTTAAATATATATTTCCAATAGGGGGTATATTGTCAATTTTTTTCAGACCCATACAGCCTAAAAGTAAAAGAGAAAAGTAATGTTTCTAAATGAAAAGGCCAGATTAACATCCTTTTACCCATGTTAATGAGTGTATCTGATTTAGGAGTCTTAATAGGAGCTCATAATAAAAGTATTTCTCACTAGATGCCTGGTTGGATGAAGCCTGGTTTGATGGAGCTGTTGACTCCCGTACACACTGTCACATCAGTAGTTTGACTGACGTTGGAGTTACTCTTGAAGCGTTGCAAGGTTGTGGTGCTGCTGAGGCCCATGTAACACACTCTGCCTGCAAACACCACACAGATAGTCAGATACTGATGTAAGACTTACAGGTTGTTCAAGGTTAGCACGTGGGAAATTCTGCTGCGAATGTGTGAAAGAAGTCAAATCTTTGCTTTTGAGAAATGAGTTTTATAAATAAACACTTTATAGAAAGGCCTATAAAAGGTACATTTACAAGACCAGACTACAAAAAGGTATAATCGATGGCTACTTTTGAGATGAGATGAGATGAGATTCAACTTTATTGTCATTACACATATACAAGTATAGAGTAACGAAATGATGTGAAACAGTACATTTTCACATAATGGCAGCAAATATAACATATAACATGGCAGTATACATCTACGGTGCCGGTCTTATCACTTTAATAATAATAATGTAAGACATTTTTACCAAATATGATGCTCTTATAGTTGATGATCCAGCTTTCATCCCAAAGCATCCTCTGTTTCTGGTACTGGAGCCACTGTATGAAAACAGAAAAGAAAACAATGCCCGAACATAAACTTGGTAAATTATTTGCTGAAGTCCAAGTTGTATCTACATTTGAATGTGCATCTATGTGTTAACAGTACATTCAGCCATGACTATACATGTGGGTGAGTAAATGTGTTTTTTAATACGTGCATCCCACCACTTTGTGACATCCTATGTTAGGCCTCTGCTTCAAGTGAGAGTGTCAGAATTAGGTTTAATGCCAATAGTGGTAAGTAAAAATAATGTTCTTTGGAAAAGTATTTTGGGGTTAGGGTAAAGCTTTGTGTATAGCACGAACTGACCACCATGGTTAGGATGAAGCCGCTGCTGAAGAGTGCGACAGGAAGCCCAATAGCCACTTTGATAGCAAAGGACATGGGGCAGATGCCACAGTCGGCAGGACAGGTGAGACAGGTCTCCTCCATCTCACAGACATCGTCCCCGCACACTGGAACACAGGGAGAAGTTTTACATTCAATCTTTCCATCCCCTACATTCAGAGGAACACTAAGTACTTTGATGATTTACTGCAGAAAGAGCAGAAAAACCACGACAAAATAAATGCTTTTACACTTTTCCCCGACTACTACACCCATAGTTTCCACTTCTTGCTCTACTATTGTTGTCTCTTCCTACCAAACCAGCTTCCAGCGCAGGCCTAGCTGATAGACTATAGAGTTAAATTCAAAGTACGAAAATTTTATGTATTTTACATGAAAAGTATGAAATCAAACAGAGCCAAAACAGAGCCCAAGTTCCCCAGCTTTGAATCATTCCACCCTTATAAACAATATAAGCCCTAGTTCATTGATAGGTGGCCAAAGTGGCCAGATGAGTCACCAAGACAATGAGACAGGCAGCCAATCATGAGTTAGTTAATTTATATTTTGTATTAATCGTCTGTATCTGAAAAGTAGCTTGTATTTGAAGTCATCAAATAAATGTATACACGTTTCAAACTGTTGAGGAATAGCCTACTACTGACTGGATCAAAATATATTTTTAAAGAATAAGCTCGAAGCTGATAATGTTTCACGAAAAAAACACAGATACATTTAGATGTATATTTTTTGTTACAAAGTAGGTCATATCTCCTCCCTGCAGTCAATAGTATGTATTGCCTATTTGATATTAGTAATTACAAAATTAAGTTTATTATTGCAACTCAGCTGATACTGTAGCAGATGTTTTTAAATGATTGCTAATTTATTGCAAGGTCAATCACAAGTTGGTCTTCACCCAGTGCCTCTGTGCAGGCTCTGGATGTAAACACAGATGTGCTCTTAGTTTCTTTGGCTCAAACTGTAGGATTCATCAGATCAAGAAATGGAGACTTTGTGACTGTAAGCAGACTTACCTTGAGCGCTAACAACAAGCACTTTGGCTTCCAGCGCTGCATGCATCTGTCCTATTTTGATATGAGCAATGACTGAGGTGACTCCCACATGGACCAGCACCACCTATATAAGAAAACACCATACCAGAAATCAAAGTGGACTTCTGCTTTGGAGGAATGAAGTTGTATGTCCCAGTCACTCATTTATGAGTCATGAAGCAGCGCCGCACGAGGTGGTCGCATGTTACAGCAGCTCCTGCCCGTAACAGGGTTTTTCCTTAGTTTTGATTATTATAGCTATTTTTTCTAGCTTCTTTTTTGTTTATTACTTCCACAATCCACTAGTATCTATTTTTTTTTTTGTACATTCTTAATTTTTATTTTTTATTTGAATTGTACTGTGTTCACTTTTTGTCTGCAATCTTTGCTCTTTGCTGCTGTAACACCGTAAATGTCCCCATTGTGTGATAAATAAAGGATTATCTTATCTTATCTTATCTTTACAGTACATTCAATGTTTTAGCTCTAATTGCACTCAGTGAACAACATTCAGACAGTTCACTGACACTATGGTGAACTATCTGATAAATCACACTTCACTAAATTTCAGAACCCATCAGCTAGTGACGTCACCCACTGGTTACTGCCAGGAGCTTTGGAAGCCTGTTGATGGCGGTCACCATGCTGGAAAACTTTCAGTCAACCTAACAAGAGGCAAAGGGCTGGAGCTGAGGCGGGGGCCTTAAACTTCCTGACAAATAGCTACACTGCACCCGGCCATCAGTCAGGTCAGGTAAGCGCCTTGTAAAAAATAACTAACATCCTTCAAAAGCTTCTGCAGCCAGTCTCCAGCCAACACTTAAAAAGCTTATTTCAACATATATTCTTTTAAAATCAAGGTTATAATTTGGTCAACATTCCAACATCGCAGGGGTTGGTAGTCAACCTCAAAGCTGGTTATATGCCGTAAAGGAGAAATCAAAACATTTCAAACAGCAAAAATGGTGTAACCTTATTATTATTATTATCATTATTACAAAACTTTATGGTTTTTGTCTGTGTTCAAGATCAATTCCCCTTCAGACAAAAAAGGTTAAAACCAAGTTAAATCATGTGCCAAAAGACAGAATTTGTCTATGGTGTCAGTGAGACATTGACAAAATTGTTGCATTTGACTTGATATGGAACTGAAAAAAAGTCCTGGAATGTTGATCTAATCTCACAGGCTGTTCCAACCAAGCCATATGTAGTCATGTTTTCTGAGGTTTTTCTCACCTTTGTATTCCAGTATTTCTGCGACATCTTGCCGGCTTGAGACACGGTGTGAGTCACTATTTTACCGTCATCAGGGATCCACGGGCCACAGATTCCCCCATGTTTCTGTTCAAAGAAATTCATGATTAAAGAAATGTTTATTTCCACAGGGGAGATGGGCAACTTAAGGAAATCTTCAATGTATTAATTTATTCTAAGCTTATGGAAAAGTCTGAAAAAACAGGCTTCATATAGGATGAGATGTCTTAATTTGCGGGGGAAGCAAACGTCTGCGCCAGATTTTGCACAAAGCACACTGGCTGAGTTGACAGATTCATAACAGATAGTCCGTCATTACTAACTAGCAGGCAAGCACACATTGACATCTCTCAATTCAAGACATCCAGAGTTTCTACATAAAATCTCTTTAGTGTGTCAATGCAGCTGTAAAAATCATAGTGCTTTGTTTTTTTATTTGCTCAAAAGTAATAACCACACATATTAGGGGATTACTTTCTGTAAAATTAAATAAGAAGATATAGAGCGCAAAAACGGATATTGTAAAAAAAATAAAAATAATAATTACAAGACAATGGGTACAAGGCTCAAGAAGAATGGGCCATGTTTACCTGAAAAGCATAAACAAACTCTGATTATCCTTGATGTATCATGTGGGTTAGTTTTCTTTTTATGAGGAGGAAAAGAAGGGCACAACGTGGACTGTATTTTATGAGATGAAACCAGTGCTGAACGACTCACCATAAGACCAAGAGGACACGAGTGGATGTTGGCATGATACACGCAGCAGTTTGTTTCATTGGCATTGTTCCAGTTTGACGGACACTCATGTTCATTGCAGAACATCTTTGCTTCTGATGCATTTCTGGAAGGGAACATGGAGGGCAGATTGAAAACGATAATTATTTCCACAACAGATTAAGATGATGTTTATAAAGCTCAGAGAAAATCATTTTGAGCTTGTTTCTGGTTGAACCTGAAATTCATGTTTGAACCTTTATCGAGGCACCTGGGAGAAAGATTTGGCTTGTCTTGTTTCTGGCACCCCTTGTAGACATTGTGGTACCTTTTCATTTCATTTGCTGATTTTGTCCTGCACATGTGTACAGTATAGGAAGAGTTTTTCAACCCAATAAAATCTCATTCTGCTTGAACTCGTCATGAATCTTTTCAATGGAAAATGAAACAAAGGCTGTCTGCAGCATGTAGTTGACACCTAACCCCACAGCAGCAGTTACAGGCATAAAAAAATAACCAGATAGAAACATTCAGTCTTTATGCTAAGTGAAGCCTGTTGTTTGCTTTTCAAGCAGCTTTAAGTGTCAGCTCTTTGTAGGTGTTTCATGCTTACAACAGCAATAGGGCCTACAACTAGGCTATACTTGCAATTTTTGCATATTGTTTTATCTAGTTTTACAAGGACCCTTGCTTACTACGCTCTGCCAATGAAAGGCGTCTGATCCAACTTTCACAACAAATCTCTAGCTAGACTCTTCTCCTCTGTTGCATCCCCAGTGGTGGAACGAACTACCAAACTATATTCATTCTGCAATATGTGTCTCTTTGCGCCTTTAAGAAAAAGCTAAAGACCCTGCTCTTTCATGGACACCTACACACTTTTGTTTGCATGAATTGCATTTCAGCAATTGTATAGTCTTCATAAAGTGTCATCTCTTGTTATTTTTACGTTTAATTTACATGGACACCATTATTCAAACACAATCGGCTGTGTGTGTTTATCCGGGCACAGCAGACATTTAAGATTCCAGGTGTTTATGTAACACACTCACCTGAACCTGAAAATCTTGTTCCTGACTGTGTACTCATAGAATGCATCTGAGGCCGTCACTGTGTACGAGACATTGAACTCTTCCCCATTTGTCACCTTTTCTGGAGGGCGCTGGAACCAGGCCATTTCCAGACCTATGACAACACACAGATCATGTCACTTGAACACACACACTCCAACAATGTACATATAAATACAGTCTGGCTATGTATTTGCTCATGATTATGTTGGTCCCCTCCTGTTAATTAAGAGTAATTCATTCTACACACATGCTGTCTCCTTCCTGTGCAGTTACAGAAGAAACCTTCTAATTTCACACAGTCCAAACAAGTCAAGATCAGCTGGTTTAAATTCAATGAAACACTCAGGCCAACCCCGACCCAGAAACCCAAACAGACAAAAACCAAAAGAAAACATACCACCGCAGCTGATCATGTTGGAATCATTTGGACTGTTGATCGGCCAACAGTCATACTCTGTGTTGTCCAGATCATGCCAGCACATCACTTCCTGCAGGATAGACAAGAAGCTTTATGGTGTAAAGGCATTTTTAAGGTGTGCGTAAATAGATTTGAAAAAGCTAAAAACAGGTGAAGTGTTTCATCAGTCAGTCAAGGCTGCTCACAAGAGCATGTTAATGCTGAAAAGACACAATTAATCTCTTTGAATTGTTGTTGGTTTTGTGTTAAATGATAGACAGCAAACAGCAACTGGCGACATCATCACTTTTTTTAAAGCACTAAAGTGTTCAATTCTATGTAAGAATCTAAGCAATTTTTTTTTTGAAGATTGATTACTTTTAAGCAAGGATATAAGCCCAGTAAGAAGATAGAAAATAAAAAAATATATACACAAGAAAAAGCCACGAGCCCATGACCACGTCTGCAGCAACAAGTGTTTCTGACAAGACAACAAAGACAAGAGGGGTTTCTCTGCAGCAATAAATGAAAATGTTAATATTACATACTGGATTCTCACAGAAGTTCAAATTTATTTCTCTGTTTGATACCTTGATAAGTAACTGTGCATAATTGAGGAGCTTATTAACAGGTTAGCCATAAAAATCAACAGCTTTATGTACACAAATCCTCACTTGAATTCAGTCTGTTGTACTTTTTAGAAATTTGTAAAATCCTCTCCTGTGTGAGAACTTACCAGTAGGAAACACAAGTAAAAGCATATTGTTGTCCGTAGATCCATGAGGAGGTTTGCTGCTGTAGTTTGTCCCGCTCTGGACTGACCGACCGACTGACTGACTGACTGACTGACTGAGTGAGTGAGTGAGTGAGTGTGTGTGTGTGTGTGATTGTGAGTGTGCTCTCACCTCAACAAATCTAAAATAGCCTCCTCCAATTTTATCTTTTTTTTTTTTTTTTTCCATGACCTCTGTTTTGTTCCAATCAGCAGAAAAGGCTCTTCAATCACAGTTTGATGAAGCACTCGTTCACAGCGTTCTTCAGCTTCACCTTCACCTTCCTGCAGGTCAGGATCAGCCAAAGGTCTCTGCTGCACCTGAACTGACCAACAAGACACTGGTTTCTACTTTTAAAATGTCCTGCATGATCTGACTCAATCTATTCTGTTTCATGTGTGTGACCTAACTCACTACTAACTCCAAAACCTAACCCTTTACATGGCAGATTTTTTTTCAATCAACTTATCATCAAATTAATATTGTGGAAGACATGACATTATGCCATAAATGTTTGCACACTTAATGTTGTGCGCAGCATACAATATAGGATGGGTTTTATCGTACCGAAGTATTCGGTGCCAGCTCCATGACCGTTTGGTCGAGTACTTTCTCAAAACTAAAAGCTGATGGCTTTCAATACAAGATTTAATACCCAGCACTAGTTGAAGAACACTCTAAATACCACCTGTTAAAGATTTTTTATAAATGTGATTCATAAATGCAAACCCTTTACCATCTATACATATAATGAATCATAACGTGTAGACTCATTTTTGATTGTGCCCTATAACATGCTAGACTTTCATATTTACCTCACACCATCCTTTGACTCAGACAAGCATCAATAGTGAATCTACTGTGTATGTGGTATCGTAAATGGGGGCAATATTATGTTTGTTTCATTTATTTCATTTGAAACCAAATGTCAATTTGTCTGTTGGAACATTGTCAGAGAAACCAGTGAATTCCTGGTTTAACTTTGACCTTGCAGTTTTTTTTGAGTGTTTTCCTTTATGCTAAACATATTACACCCTGTGTACTGAGGAACATTTCCCTGCTCTGCCTACATCTGTTAACTCTGAAGTTAAAACCAAACCAAAAGACCGAATTTCTGAACATCTGTGAAATTTAATTGGCTTTTCAAGAATGCATAATTACAGCACAGCTGTAGAAAAAGGGCCTGCCTCACCACACCGTTTACAGTTCACATTTTTGGGAAGAAAAAGTCTAAAGTGGCAGACAGCGGTCCCAAAAGGTCTGCAAAAGACTCAATAGAGGATACACAACACTCCCTATAATTCAGCATCTTTAAAGATGCCATTAATTTAAGCCAAACCTCGATCTGACACATGGACTTAATGTCATTTACATCCTGAGTAGTTTTCTTTGAACAACACACACAGAATTGGATCTTTTCTTCAGCTGTTATAGAGGATGCTGCTGGTGTTTAGGGAAGTAAGTCTGATGGATTTTACTGCACATAAGGGAAATAACATGTGATTCGAATGTTTTCAAAGCAGGACATCTAGAGACAGAGGGGATAAAAACTGCTGTGGTTTTGTGGTTGCAAAGAGTGCAAGGTTCTGAACAATTGGCTTTCATTTCAAGCATGTAAAGTTGAGTAAATTAGAGGGGAGATTTGAAACATTAACAGGATTCAAAGGCTTTTTAGGGGAACAGATGAGCTAATTACACATTATATATTATTTAACAGCACCCTTTCAAATTGAATAACTGCATTTTCTAACTAGTTGCATAAAATGAGCAGTTTTCATTAGAGCTAAAATATCGTTTCATTTAATTTACGTATTTTGACAGGTAGGACTTGACTTGACTGGACTAATGTTTACAGGATTTTAATTAAAGCCTACAGAGGTGTATTGCATTCACATGACAAAATAAAAATCAGCTTTTGAATTGTCAAGATGCAGATCACATTACAGATCACAATGGAATTTGTGTCTGAACAATATAAAAAAATACCATCAGTTTTACTCAAAGACATGAGTATCTCCAAATGTCTCAAACTTAATCCAAAATAAAACTGGATTAAACTAAACTGTCTGAGCATTTTTGTTACTTTGAAGTGGTCCAAATGAAAGCTTCTATTGGGATCTTAAGGTACTGGTATGTCATTGATTCAGAAATGTTTATTTTCTAGTTAGTCAATTAGTTTTACTGATACGAGTACTCTGGTTTCTTATAATGGTAGTATTTCCTACCATTTTAGAATCCTTTGTGTTTCTCTCAATATTTGAGGCAAATAATGTTACAGTCTGAGTGGAAACAAAAGGGCACACACTAAATTGGTTGAAAAGAGCCAATCAACCTTAAGTGGTAGCTCTTGAGCAGCAGAAATCTCAAGTGTCAGTACTTTATCATCTGTTGTGTGTCAGGTAATTCAGGGATTGTTTTTTTCAGTAGTCCAACTTCTACATTGCATTTCTTTAAATGTAACCAAACGTTTCATCAGTTAGCGGCAATTATTGAAAGTACATGACATTCGGACTCGGCCAAACAGGATCTACCAGCACAGTTTTGGTTTGGCTAATGTGGGTGCCAAGTGGGTGGTGTAAGCAACATTCAAAAAAAGCTGGAGCCAATAAGGTAGTGTGAGGCCTTGCTATGTGCTAACATGTTCACAATGACATGGATATGGATATTTAACAGCTTTTTTTTAAACCATCTTTAAACTAAATTGCTTTTGTATTTTACATGCTACAAGTAAATATATACAGATTAGCCCGATGGAAATGCCTATAGATAAGGAGATATTTGAACAGAATTTAAGCCCCTTTATGGCACTCAGGACAAGGTATAAAGTCTTGTTCTTAATATTATTATCCATTATTTTAGGTAGTGTCATTTGACCCATTGTTGTTACCAATGATCAAAATATATTAAACCCATTCTGGTTATTTATACCTTTATTTCTTCTGCTCTACAAATATGCAACAAAAAGTCAGACTTTTTACTAAAGTGTAGCTGTAAGCACTTTTTTAAAATGAACCCCGATGTCATCACCTTCTTTGTATCATATGTCTGGCTTTTGACAAAAAGAAAACCATGAAATTCCAAGTGATGTAGTTAATTTTTTTAAATATAAAATGTACAACAGTTTAAAAAGTCTCAGCAATCTTATCGCCACACTACCAAGGTCTAAAAAAAAAAAACAGCTTTAATGACGTTATGTCCCTTACAGCAGGAGCAATAAATACTGTACAGCAAGTTAAAGATGAGTCATTTGAACCCTGTCAATGATTTAGCAACGGAGTTTTTCAGAGCAGCCTGGTGGGGGCGAGGAGTGTTGGTTTGTGTGTGTGTAGTTGCAGTCTATTCAGTCATATCCTCTTCAGGTCCTGCAGGTGATTGGTGTGTGCTGAACCTCCAGCAGGAATCCAGTGTGTTGCAACATAATTTTACAACCCCCGCACTGTTAGGAGAGTTTCTCCAGAGCAACAAGAGTCATCTGTTAGAAAGTTGAAGCGGATGTGTTTCAATGCTACAAGGAGAACAAGTTTTCCCTAACAAGCTGCTTCAGAAGGGAGTTATCTGTTTGTTAAGCTGAAGGGATAGAATTCAAAAGGTGAGACAAGAAGGGACTCTGTTATCTGTTTCCCCTGAGGCAAACCTGCTTTACAAAAGAAAAGCAGGGAGTGATTTTCCAAGCTGAAATTAACATTGCAAATATTGGCCCTAACAATTAGATCAGGCTGAGCATGCTAGCTGGCAAATAGTTAACATTACTTCAACTCTTCTTGAAATCATATGACAGAAAGTCAATAAGTTATATAGAACACTAGTTTACAGTATTTCTGATTGTTTTGTTTAAAAGCGGTTTGCTAAGTAAATCTTCAGTTTTATAGTACCTGACTATAAAGAAGTTACATTTATATTTCTTACAGGATTCCTTCCTAAAAAGCTACACAAGAAGTTTATCTGTGGGAAAAATCAATCACATGTACAGTGTTATAACCAAAAAATCGCACAAGTGATGAACTCTAAAAAATAAAAAAATGTCCACGCCGCATTTCCCTCTTGACTCTTTCCACAGCATGAAGAGTGCATTATCATCCAGGTACTGAATAGCAGGATAAAACAAAACTGGAATTTTCCATAACAGTCTGAAGTGGGAATGATGTGTCTAAAACCTGTAAAATCCTGTGGTATATGAAAAACCTCATCTTTGAATCTATTTGGGATACTAGCAGTTCATCCTGGTCTCTTCTTACATCCACCTCAACACCACTCGAGCTACATACTGGAGCAGCTGGCCTGCAGTGAGAGCGGAAAGTACTTTAAAACTGAACAACTATCCCCTGACACCAACTGGAGAAAAGGAGGTGCAGTTCCTCTTCCAAGTCAACTCCAATCAGTGTCTTTATAATCTACGTCCAGTCGAAACAGGACTGGAGTTCTGCTTCATTCTTTTAAAAAAATGAAAACATCTTCAGGTCTTTAGTATGTCCTGTTCTTCATTTTTTGTCTCTTCTGACGGAGGCTGGCTGTTGCCCGTGTCCTGTACAGAGCTGAGAGGTCTGGCATTGGCCTTTGTTGACCGCTGGCGCCGCGTGCCGTTCCCAATGCAGCGTAAAAGGTTTTTGAAGGTGGTCCACATTTCGTCGTCCTTGTAGGAGTAGATGCAGGGGTTCATGACGGAGTTAGCTACAGCTAGGAGCAAGAGCCAGCGTTTTAATTTCATGACTTTACAGCTCCTACAGTCAAGGCCGTCCATCAGCAAAACCACCAGGCCAGGAGTCCAGCAGATCACAAAGGCACCTTCAGAGAAAAGCGGAAATCAGTAAGGTTTTGAAACACTTCATTCTTAGATCTTTGCTTGTGCGGGTGTCACCCTGTTTCAGAGCTCAATTTGTAATTGAGAAGAACTCATCTAAGAGTCGGCAAGAAAGCAAAGAGGTATCCTTCAAATTTTGCATTTTAATTTAGCTTTACAAAAATTATTAACTATAATTCATAGTTCTCATGTGTTTATGTAACAAATGTACAAATATGTATTTTTGCTACTTTAAGGTAAAGTCAAAATTTTGACAACAGACTGTAGGCATATTGTAAAGAAGAAAATGTGATTTTTAAGGAAGCTAAGAGGTGCTGGAGTTGATTCCAGCTGTGAATGAGTGAGAGGCGTGGTACACCACGGACTGATCAATACTCAATGACAGGGCTAACGCATAGAGACAAACATTTACACTTACACTCACATACAGTACAGGCATTTTAGAGTCAGCAGCCAGTAACCACTGCACCCTATGCAGTCCAAGAAAAACTATCCATTAGCAAAATTGGAATGTATGGGAGCATTTTAGCAGAGTTAGAACTTTTCTTGAATCCTTACAACAAGCAGAGACGGGTTAGCAATACAATGCCAATTTGTTGTGTTATTAATGCATTATTCATTTAGGATGATTTTGATGCTGATTAGAACTCTCAAGAACTGCTGCCCATGTTGTTGATGTTGATGATATAATAACTTTAATTATAAGAAGAAAAAAAACTGTGCTTTGTCACCGTGCACTGCCTGTCAGCACCTTTCTCTGATTGGATATACTGTTGTATATTGCTCTGGACAAAAACATGTGCTAAATGAATTGTAGAATTATCAAATGCCATCAGTTTGGTCAATAATATGATAAGTCACCGGGCTACCAAAGAAGCCAATTATTAACCATCCATTTCAGACATGTTTGGGCACAAAACAGAGCTACTAAAGAGATTTCTGGAGCTGAAAGCAAGCAACAAGCAGCAACTTGTCTACCAACAGTGATGTTGACACGACCAGCCAGTCGACGGCTTCAATGCATCTGCAGAACAAAAACAAGTATTGCTCTGAACAGCTCTCTTGCCTTCTTTGTCTCTCAGACACATGTGCACGCAGAAAAAAAAGAACTGGCGGAAGTATGAACCACATTTGTTCTTTCACTGCCTGAAAGTCAAAAAGTTTGCCAGATTTTGACAACTTATTTCTGTTTTATACTCATTCTTCTTCCTTGTGTCTTTTGTTTTTACCTCTAATGAACTACAGTATAAATACAATCGTGCTTGCAGTGGTGCTTAAAATAATAGTGAACGTTTGTTTGCCTGCACAGTCAAGACACCAGTTACAATGTCATCCTTGATCTTCATCTGAAGTGTATGCACTCATTCATTTTACTCAGGTAGTAACAAAGCAAAGCATAGTAGTAACTGGTCTGTCCAGTTGAGATTCCTGCCTAGGCAGAAGGCTTTCTGTTCTATATCCTATGGTCCTGGATCTGATTGAGAGTCATTACTCTTCTTTTGTCTCCCAGATACTACCATCTTCTTCTCACCAACTGATACTTTTTAACATTTGCACCAACAATGACACTTCTGTACAAACACACCACAGGCTCAGGGGAATTCAGCAGAGCATTTGAAAGCAATTGTAAAAGTTGTCAAGTATAGGTTTGTCCTCCTCTTTCCTTTTTTTGGATCAGTTTAGGGGAGGGGATGTTCATTGAAGGCTAGTTTGTGTGCTGTGGTGTGTGGACGTTACGCCACACAGGCTGTGGAGCAGTGTGTCCTTGCAGGGAGAGATAATTACATAGCAGTCTGGAATAAAGTGAGTAGTGAGGCAGACAGCTCCTTCAGAAAGTTACTATACTGTACTGTCCCGTGCCATCCGTCCGGGAAAACTAAGTACCCAAAGAGACAAAGCACAATGAAAGACTCCTGGTCAAGTCATTACAACTATGTCATGCTAGTTTTTATCTATGATGATATAAAGTGGGAAAAAACTTTAGTGCATTCGGTGCTGAGATGAACTCATCTGACCTGCGTCAGTCTTAGCAGAGTTTCTGTGATTTAGGGTATGGCAACTTTGTTTATGTGTTGTGTTCTAGTTGCATGAGAATATGTAAAAAAAACACCCTTTTTGGTGGTTAATAGAAGACCTAGTAGCGATGTACTATTGTTCAGTTCTTCAGGAAAGCACTGGGAGGGAAGGGCTGAAGTCCTTTTACTCTTTTCAAAGTATTATCCTGTTGTAACAACTTCACAAAGAGCCAGACAAGGATATCTGACTGCCTCATCCTGGATACAATTACAAAACAACAATGATAAAATCATATAGGCTGATTAATGTCTCTATCCAGGAAAACATAAAATTGTTTTAAGAGGAATAATGAGTAAATACGCTAAGCCACTGAGCAGTGAACAAACTCAGAACATGTAGACTTTGAAGCAACAAAATAAGAGATAGAGAGAAGAAAATAAAACATTTGAATGACTCTTCCTTTGGTTTCATTTAAGGCTCACTCAAATCACAGAGAAGCACTCAAACTGCTTCCTGAAAGCACAAGTGTTTGTGTTATTCTGCTCAAGGTTTTCTCTCTTATCAGGAAAACATTAGTTACAATCCAGCATGATCAGCGGAGACTCAGTGAATAGCCTGGACTTTGTGACCTTTTAAAACCCTGTTGATTACACACAGCTGTGCACCACAACGTTTACAGCTGACATCTGCAGGAAATGTTGTGGCTCACTGTCATATCAATGAGACTGCACAGACATTTTAATGATCAGCACCTACCGAGCACAACCATGACCGTCTTGATGAGCTTGATGGGCGTCCTCTTGCGGTTGATGGAGCCGTTGGTGTGAGGCGAGAGCATGGCCGTCTTCTTCTTGACATAGGCATAAATCCTCATGTAGATGACCACCATCACCAGGAACACCACAAGGTTAGACACAGACCAGAAGACCAGGTAGCTCCGGCTGAAGATGGGCGCCAACTGGGAGCAGTCGCTGAGGTTGCAGATACAGTTCCAGCCCAAACTTGGCACAGCCCCCATAAAGATGGAGATGGCCCACACCAGCACTATCAGCAAGGTCACCCTCCTCTTTGTCAGGTTGCTGTGGACGTTCCAGTGCATGACGGAAATGTAGCGTTCAAGAGCAATCACTAGCAGGTTTGCCAGTGAGGCAGAGAGACTGACGTCTAGAAGACCCTGACGGATGAAGTATTCTTTAACTGTAAGTTTTCGTGACAACTCGCCCGTGTTAAACATGAGGTACACATACGCAATCCCCGCCAAGAAGTCCGAGGCTGCAAGGTTGGCGAGGAGATAGTAGAAAGGGTAGTGAAACCTCTTATTGGTGATGACAGCGGCTATGACCATGGCGTTGGAGACCAAGATGAAGCAGCAGAAGAGCGAGCCCACCACCTGCACCAGAATGAGCTGGGAACTGTACCATTTATCGTCAGCACCGCTGTTGTTGTAGAAGAAGAGCATGGACTCGTTATAGTGACAGGTCTGGTTCTGAGGAGCCATTTTCAGGTTGAGTCTGTGAAATTAAGAGAAAAGAATAAGATTTGAAAACATTTTTCAATACTTTAGCCATATTTAATTAGTAAATTATCAGGTAAACAAGTGGTCAGGGGATCAACAGAAAGTTAATTGCTGAGTAAAGGTGAAAATATTCTTTAGTTTGTTTTTCTTACATGAGTATTTTGTCCTTTGTCCTTGATGATGGTTCATCGAGTATATATGGGATTCAGACCATTGTCCTACTGGTTTCTGGGCAATGCAATTTGTGAAATTTTTAAATTTTAAGAGCACAATTCCTTTCTCAAAAGTTTCTTCAATAAACTGCAGATTGATTCTTAAAAAATAGTTATTAGTTGGAGACTTTGGTTTGAAGAATGCCTCATAAACCCTACTGTATTTGCAAATGTAAAATTCAAATCATGTAGAAGGAAAAAAAAATCACATTTAATAAATATATAATTGGGATGGTGAGGATAATAAAAAGTCAAAATTGCAATCATTTGCTTTGTCAGAAAAGTGGATAGTTTCCGCCAATTTTCAGAAAGCTATGAGATTTATTGACTTACACACTATAGGATGTAATCAATTACTTAGGTTAATATCTAAACACAACTTTAATTACCAAATATATTATTATCACAGTATTCAAAATGAAAATAATTAAATCCTTACATTTGATAAGCTAGAACAATACAATTAAATAAAAATGTCTTTTGCATCACTATCAACTAAAACAATCAGGTAACTGAGTGATCATCGAATTGTTTCAGCAGTCAATCACTCAATCAATCAATTTTTATTTGTATAGCGTCAACTCACAACAAGTGTTATCTTCGAGACACTTTACAAAAAGCAGGTAAAATACTTTACTCTTTGTCTGTTAACATTACAAAATAGCAGGTAAAAAGACCTTACTCATTGTTATGTTACAAAAGAGCAGGTAAAAAGACCTTAATCATTGTTATGTTACAAAAGAGCAGGTAAAAAGACCTTACTTATTGTTATGTTACAAAAGAGCAGGTAAAAAGACCTTAATCATTGTTATGTTACAAAAGAGCAGGTAAAAAGACCTTACTTATTGCTATATTACAAAGATTTGGCCTATCCATCATGAGCACTTTTAGCAAAGCAGCAAAAGTTAGCAGTAGGCTATACTTTTATTCACTGATTGAAGTAATGATCATACTTTATAAGCTTGTCCTATGTATGTACACCAATACCTAAAGAAGTCAAATAAATGTAGTAAAGTTAGTATCCCAATAAACTGTAGAGTAGAAAAAGAAGAGTTGGGCATGAAAAGAAAATACTAAATTACCAGTGCTCTGAATATTTAACTTAAGCAGAATACTAATACTTTCATACATTCCATCACTGTTGAGCAAAGGACAAGTGCACATGCAAAAGGAGCGTTAAATTTGAAAAAAAAAAAAAAAAAGCTGCTTTGAATAAAACTGAACAGAACTCCACAGACAACCACAAGATAGTTACTATAGCTGCAATATAATTAAAGCCAAAACAACACACACATATGTAAAGTTACTACCTGAGTTTTCGACCTGTTCAAACATTCTTTTGGGTAAACATTACAAATATGCGGCAAGACAAGATTTCGAGCCTAAAGTAGCCTACGACTTCCTATGTGACTTCAGAAACAATACATTTTCGCAACGAGTTAACCTGTCCGACAACAGCAAACAAGATAAACAGAATTCCCTCAGAGGCAGTGAAAAAAACAGCCCGTGCAGAAAATAAAGCCAGTACAGTACAGTACAACTAAATGAAAGTAGCCTATACTCATTTTTGCACAATATAGGCCTATATTAAAATACAGGAAGAAGACAGATACACAAGAACAATGAGCCAGGTGAGTCTACCTGTGGCGAAGGGCTGGTCTTGTTGCGTCAGTAGGCTAAACCACAAATGTTGAAATATTCCGTGAGTTTCTGAGCATGTTCCCCTCCAGCATTGAGCAGAGAGCCTGACTGACTGAGGGGAGGTGAGAGCAGCAAGCGCGAGGACAAAAGTGAAGGAAGAAAAGTTGGACGTCTTTACTTTGAGGCTCGAGCTCGGTGACGTAGAGGGCGTGCCACCCGTCCTCGAACGTGAATTACGGACATATCAAAAGTAAACACCCTCTCACGTTTTGTATTCCAATAAATTGTTGAGTTAATTTTACCAATTAATTTATAGGCCTTATAAGTTTAATATATAGGCCTATAAAAACCAGGGAAATGCCCTTAAAATGCGAGGACGATTTTTCGCTTGGGGTTTTATTTTTGTTTTCTTTAATAATATTACAATGACAATAATAATAATAATAGTAATAGTAATAATGATGATGATAACCTCTGAGTTCCTCAGATTCCACTACCTACTTACAAACTCTATATAAAACTGAGCTCATGTCTACAGCAAATGTATCACGTCTGTCCAAATGGCCTTCACTCTGTGAATAATGGGGACTCTTGACAATATTAAATTAAAGTTTTTTGTTATTTGTCTGTTTTATTTTTTACTTCAGGCAGAATTATAAAGAAGCACATTTTGTTGCTGTGTCAGAACTTCTACTCAGCTGAAATATACTCTAAGTACCTCTTCTAGCATTGACTCAACACACTGGCAGCTGAATTAAGGTTCTATCTCTTATCCTGCTCAATGAATGACCACTACAAAATGGGCCACAGGAGCTGGGGGTCAAACCTTTAATCTGTCAATTAGTGGACAATCTATAATATTTCTAAGCCACATCGGCACTATTGATCTTGTTTGAGAAAAGGCTTTAATTTTGCTCGTCGCACCTCAGACTTGAATGCCTATATCACTTTAGAAATCATCAAAAAAGAACAACTAGTATGAAGAACACATTATCGCAAAGGAAAAATACTGCATGGGTGTCACTTAATCACGTGTTTTGTTTAAATATGTGTCATAAACTAGAGTGCCTCAGGCATTATGGCAAATCCCGACTCTGACTGGTCTGGAGATGGTTTGAATGAGATCCAAATGAAGGGTACAGAATAACAGTGACAACCCTTTCGATAACACCTCCATTAATATCTTCAATTTGTTATTTGAATAAGACATACCTTAGACGTCCTTTTCTAAATCACATTAAGAGCTCAGTAGTCAAACTCTAAGTTAGAGATCATGCTTCAACTTGTCTCAACATCTCACCTTGCTTGTAGATTTAATGATAAAACTGAGTCATACTCTAGCTCTGGTGCCATATTTTAAATCTGCCCTCATACTCGATCTCAAATCAGCTGTGAATGTGTTACACAATTAACGGAAGCCTTAAGAGCAGGTTAGTTGTTTAATAAGCACAGAACAAAATCTGCTGCATTCAAATGCCACCAACATTAGTAAAAAATTTAATAATCCATTAGGGAAACACTTTTCTTATAGTCTATTTTTTTTTACAAAAGTTTTGAAAGAAAAAAAGGATCGTGCATAAAGACAGAACACATAACGAAAATATTTGCTTTACTGAAGTTTTTACAAGAAGAACACTTGACAAATAAATTACATCTACTACTGCAGAAAGTTGCGTTGTATTCGCTTTTGCATCAAAGCCAAATGCAGGAAACACGGATTTCATATCTTTGGCAACGGAATACATGTTCAGACCTTAGAAAGAAAAGGAAAATTCTCACAGCACCCTGAACTTTTTGTCAAACTGGCATAAAACGTTTTTCTTTTCTTTTCCAACTCTCAAGCTTGAGGTCCGGTTTCATGTTCAAGAGAGGGAACTTGTTTGGTGTCGATATTGCACTTGACAGAATCACCTGTAACGGTAACTCTGAATTAGACAGTCCTGTTCCCAGCATCCCCCTCCTCCTCCCTGAGATGTCTCATCTGGAGATGAGAAACCTGTCAGCTGATCAGTATGACATCATCATTTTCAGGAACTCTGCAACAACATGTAAAAAAAGAGCATCAGACATTTAATATTTCATCATCAGCACACGATAGACATACTTTCTACTTGTGTCACCAACGAGTACTTGTCGACAAATATGTGTACAATGATTTAACATGGTTTGAATATACATGCAATGACAGATGTGTTGATAATGTTAATATTGTTTAGAACGTGCCGGTGGCCTGGTAGTTGATTCACGTGCCCCATGTACAGAGGCAGGAAGCCCGGGTTCGTATCCAACTTGTAATTAAAAAAAAAAAAAAGAACTGAGGTTTTTCACCTAACCGCTCCTCTTTCCCGTAATATTTCTGAGCAGTTTCTTTGGAGTTGTGCAAATTGAACATGTCGTCAAGACAACACAAAAACGTACATTTGTCAACACTAACGGCTTCTTGTGAGTTTTGTTCTGAACTCTGGCAAATATATTTATTCCAGTTCTTAAGACAATCCCCTACATGTAATAAGATAATTGATTCCAACTTAACAAACCAGTAAAAACATGTTTCTTTATTTTCTGCATTTCTACCTGCATGAAGTGTTTGCCCTGACAGGAAGACAAAAGGATGAAAACCAAATAATTCCGGAAGAGGTCTGAATCTCTGATTGTGCGGTTGTAATAATAGATTCTCCAAACATGGCCTTAGGAAATGATAGCCTTGTCACTGCTCCTCTTGAACACTTTCTCAGGTTTGCTTTCAAGAGAAAACAGCTAATTATGTTCCTTTTACATAAAATCTACATTGTGGTTGTCTCAGACTCTCTGTTCCACAATCTGTTGTAGTCGTTTGAGGATGTGAATGTATTTCACAGAGAGCAGGGAAGTGGTGTCAAATAATTTTGTTGTAAAGCAAAACCACATTGAATGTTCAGACTTTTAGTTATACGTCTAGTTCATTTGTTCTATGCAAAGCTCGACACTCCATCTGCTAAATGTTTTTCACAATAATATCCACTCCGAAGCTTAACTGTTTTATTATGCTGTGTAATTATAACACACATGAAATGCAGCAGAGAGATTTAAGTCTTGGCTGTCATAGCCTCACCATTGAAATGTCTCTTACGAGACTTATGAGACATAAGATATTACTGCTACTGATTACTATGTTGGCTTCACGTATGCTTAAGGGTGATTCGTTTCCTAACTTACTTGATTTAACATGAGCACGTCGTTGCTTCTGTTACTGCATGTTAACTCACTGCAATACAAGCAGGAAGAGGCAGATTATATGCAGGTGACATCTGATCCAGTAACTCAATAACATGTTTGCTGATCTAATTTTTGTGAGCACAGTGAGATTAAGACATTTGTCAAGATGAAATTTGGTCAGCCCAGAGGCTGGAAATGGCTACAATTACAGTGTCCTAATGACAAAATAGTTAGCTCACTCTAAAAGGGCATTGCCAATTCTACACACAACTCAACAGAGAAGCTGCATAATCAGCTGCCATACCAGTATTATGTTGCCCTATTACACATTATTATATAATGGCTCTGTAACTGAGACGACACTTCCTTAAAGACATCAGGGAGACTGGATGGCATGGTGGTAGATAACGGCTTTAGAGCACGAGTAGAAGACAGCAGAGTGATTACATCTGGTGAATCAATAAGGAGGGGAAAGCCCTGAAAGGAAAAACTATTAACACTATGTAAGAAAAAAAAAAGCAAAGAAATCCTTACAATCCCTAATATGTACACTAACATATCTTTCTCACATGGGTTCATGACTTGATTTTTTACAGGCTCTCTGCAGACTCCTGATATTTCCAGGAGGAGCTGTATGTGTGAACCCAACAGCCACATTTTTTGCTAGCAAGTGTGAGTGAGCTGATGTGAGATCGCAGCAGGATATTATCCAGAGGATTCACCTCTAGCAAATTGGAGGGGGGGAGTGATGTTTATATACTGTGACTGCTGCACGGTGCATAGAGTGTATGCATGCAACCACTACGATCACCGTACATGGAATTAAACAGCTGCATTACGTTTTCTGTTCGCCAGTATGTTATTCTCTGCTCTTTTGTTGATAATGTGATTCTGTTGAACTACAAGTAGTTTTGGTATAAAGGTAAATATTTTCATTATAGCATTGTATAACGGACTCTGTTGCGTCATCCACTACTATTGCGTTGTTTTTTTTTACGTCACATCTTATCTCAGGAGACTCGCTGCCCGCCCTCCTGTCTGACAGGGATAGTCTCCCGCTGTGAGGAGCACATGTGAACAGCCAGGTCAGGAGAATATCCGGAGCAAGTCCTCCTGAAATTATCTAGATATTTTTATGAGTGCAAAAGTTCAGCATTTCATGTTCACATGCAGCTACTCCGGCTAATATCAGGGGTTTTTCAGGAGTTTTCTGCAAGTCTGAAAGCCCTACTAGAGTTTGTTTACAGTTAAGCCTTTCCTTAAAAACACCCAATTGATCCCAAACCGGAAAAGAAAACAATTTAATAAAAGAAAAATCTAGGGCCACCGTGCATAAAATAGCTCTCTATGCTGACTATATTTTGCTCTTCCTCCCTTACCCTTGAATGATCAATCCAAGTGATCTTGTTATTGTAAGAAGAATTTTGATAAATATCTGGATTTACAGGGTTGAAAATGAACATACTCCCCAGACTCTATATACATTACAAATGTAAAATATCAATGAAAGTGGAACTGGGTATTGAAAAGCTCTGAATTTATCTGGAATGGTAAAACCTCTAAATGCAGAAATAAAAGCCAGAGTAAGACAGACACTGAAAGAGGAAGCAATGACACCAAGTTGTGCGTAACGTCCACATTAATTTCAAAATGTATGTGGTGAAATAAAATGCTGATTATTTTTACACAGTAGGAAACAATTGTCAGAAATGGCATGTGATAACAAAAAGGAGGGTAAGAAAGTGATTAAGGAAGAGAGGACAAAGACTTCCTAAAAAGACAGTGAACTCCATATTAAAAGATGGAGTTTATAATGCTACAAAGAAATAACTCCTCCAATCTCACGGTTGTGCTTCAAAAAAAACTTTTCTGGCTCAAGTCTTAAAGTTGACCATGGGCTTTGGGAAGCAACAGAGCAGAGAAGGAGTGATGGCTGGGGGTGGAAGAAGGAGGGGGGGGGGAGGGGGGGGGTTCTTCCCAGTGTACAGCCTGAGTTTCTCTGTAATCAGCCCATCACTGGGTGTGTCTGCATAGCTCTCACCACTAATTTCATTGCTCTCAAACCACGTAAGCCTGAGCCAAACCACAGTGTGGAGGAAACTCCGCTGCAGTCTGCTGATGATAGAGATTGGCTCATAGAAAAGGAATGAGCAGAAAACAGAGAGATATAGAGCAATACGTCTTGCTGAAGCAACTTAGTATAATTTAGGCAAACTGAGTTTCCTTTTTTGTAATTATATAGTATGTGTAATGTTTCTTTATCTGTTTTTGGTTATTTAGTTGAATAAAGACTGACAGGCAGGCACACTGATATGGGGACAAAGTAATGTAATATTGTGAGATATCAGCTGTGCAGTATAGAAAACATCCTGCTTACAGTAGTATACAACTATGTACCTGAGATAAAGTGAACTCCAATTTGACTACTGTGAGGGACCATTCATTTCTGTTGCTTTGGAAACATTCAAAGCAATAACCTGGTTTGCTCAAACTCAAGGCTTTATCAGAAAGATTGCTGGTTACTGCTCATTTTGTTCATTCTATGCCAAGCTGATTTGGTCATACTGTAAATATATTTCACCGTTAGTAAAAATTGCAAAATTTGAAAATATTCCCAAAATAATCTCATGTCTGCTATGTGGCATTTCACCAACACAGTAGCATACATTAGTCAGATAAGGTTAGCCTGAAGTTAGATGTTTTTAAATCAGCAGGGGTTGTAACTTCACCAGCCCTTTGAATTATTGGATACAGTAAGCAAGGCTGACTAGCTGGATATGTTTCTAAACCTAAAACATAACCTGATATTTATTTGCTTCTGGTTTTCTACTGCTTCTTACGAGTACATATTGGCCAAAGAAGTAGTGCTGCTTGTATGATAGTCAGTTAAGTATACAGCCCTATTTTCACAATACAAAGCTGCTTAATTGCTTAATTTTACGTGTCTTATCTTTTTGACAAGTAGGCATCCAACTACTAGATCTAAAGATCTTATTTGCCTGGAGCACCTGCTACCACCTTCTAGAGAGGCAATTATTAATAAATAAAGCAAAATCTTGCCCACACTGATTTTTATTAATATTAAGAGGATAGCTTCTTCTTCGATAGATTTCTGTAAAAAAAGAGCTTGAATAACTGTTGAAACAATGAGATGTTATTGTTGTGAGGTAACAAACCCTTCTTCCCAGCTGTTGAGCTGATACAAACAAAACATTAAAAGTTCATAGTATGTAGTGTTAGATCAGCCTTAATATTTTCTGACAAGAACAAGCCAAGAAGAATAATTACAGAGCAGGCTGTTAGTGGTAAACTATAAAGTGCTCTTCAGAAAGGCTTTTACATCATAACATCGCTCATGTTTCAGAGTTTAGAAGACGTGTTGGTACAGAGTATCTTCCAGGTGTGAGTGTGTGTGCAGCAGGGTGTGTGAACACAAGTTAAACATAATTAAATTATGATAGCATGACTGTAAACAGTGATCTTACCTCTGGCAGCAGCACAGCACCGGGTATCGGAGCTTGGCGTCTGTCTGACTGCTCTCCTCTGAAACAGGAAAATCTTTGTGCTCTCTGAGGAATTTCTGAAGGTCTGTCAATGGGAATCCTTCCTTTTGATATCTCTGTTTGTAAAAAAAACCAAAAAAACAATGAAACAAAAACAAACACGTGTCCCACAAGAGGGTTAAGACAATAGTCTTTAAGTTAGCTTGGTATTTTTTTTTAATCATTAGCATGATCTAATTGCAACTAAATTATATTATGGTTGAAGAAAAAGTAACACTGACTGTAAATAAATCTACCTTACAACTTCTCAATGTTTTCCATTATTTAGGCAATTAAAAGAAAAGAAGAAATCCTGTAAGTTCCTCCAGAGTTCCAATGATTGTTTTAACCAGCAGTCTCAAACATTCACTTTATACAGAAGTATGACAATAAAAAAATTCTCACGCCTGTTTTGCTTAAACAAGCGAGTTTTGCTTAAAGGAAGAATGTGCGACTTTTTTGATCCGTTAAATGTCGCCCGTGAGCACCAGCATGAAACCTGGTGGGACTCACACCTCTCACTTAGTGTAGACAGTCGACAGTCGTTATTTGTAAAATGTTGCACATTCTTCCTATAAAGTTGATGATCAATTAATCAATTCATTATTTAATATTTCACATCTCAAAGAGCAATTTGAGCACTGTATCTCTCATTGACGTTTTGTTTGTTCTCTTACTGATTCCCTTTTATTGGGTAACATGAGACGTTTTAAATGTACCTTTATGGTCTCGTATGAATCAGTGATGAGGGCGATGAACAGCGACAGAACCATGTAGATGAAGAGCGAGATGAAGGAGTAGAGGTAGGCCCGGCTGAAGAGCCACACTAAAGTTTTCTTGTCCTTCAGCTGGGCAAAGGTGGTGAACATGTCATCACCGTTCAGGAGGGAGAACAGACACTCTGCTACACGACTCAGGCTTTCAAACTAGAGCAAAGGAGGAAAGGATATCAGATTAGATTTTAAAGTGAACACATGGACCATGATCAAATCTGAGGCGTTTTGAGATAGCTGTAAAGCAACAAAAAAAAGAGAGATTTCCATTAAACAATTTATCTTTGTTTCTGATTTTATCTGATTATTTTTTCTTGATAATGACAGGACGTTTTTTTTATTAAAAAGAAGTAGCTAGTATCAATTTAAGGAACCACAAGAGGGTCTTGTAGAGTTAGTTTAATAATCAAGTTATTTCAAGTCACAATTTTTTCATCTTTAAAAGGGCTGAAAAATGTTTCTTATAGGGAGCGCAGATAGCCTAGTGGTTATGTTGTGTGCCCCCATGTGCAGAGGCTATGGTCCTCGTTGCAGCAGCTGGGGGTTTGCTTTGCTGCATGTCATCGCTTACTCTCTCCTCACAGCGTTTCCTGTCTCTCTTCAGCTGTCCTATTCAAATTGAGGCAAAAATGCCCCCAAAATAACTTTCAAAAATTACAAATGTTTCAAACAAGCTTGTTTCGTGAGATTTACAATATTCGTATAACTAAAAGTTCAAAATGAAAAATTTACATTTTGGCTTGCTGATCTTTGAATTATGAAATCAAAAAGCCGGCTAAGCTAGTAGCAAGCCAAAAAGGTGGGGAACTGCAAAAATTAAAAAAGGAATTGAAGCTTAAAACCGGAAATTGAGTTGTTTCAGATATAATGAAAAATACATGTGTGCCAAGTTGAAAACTACATTACCTCTTTCTGCTGATAACAGGTACCCCACGACTGCATATTTAACATAATTTCTTAATTTTAAACAGCGGAGGAACAAAACAGAAATCCCTGCAGAGATGAGGTTCAAAATAAGTAAAAGGAGGTGCAGAAACATGATAGCTGATAAGGATGAAGTGATAAAGGTAGAAAGACAAACAGAGAGAATGATGGCTGAAAGGGAGAGACATTATGAAAGAGTTCCAGCAGAGTGTGATAATATCTAAACACAACATCCCACTGTGACGGTATGGATTCCAGGGCATAACACTTGAGGACATGTGGGATGCCGAGTCCCAGAACATCCTCTGTTTATTCCTACAGTAAATACACAGAGCAGCCTAAGAGGGCTGAAGGCACACTACAGGGGACACCTCAAGTCACTGAAACGTTAATATGACAGAGTATCAGTTGACTGTTGTGTTGAAAACATAGGGAACTGAAACTTGTTCTTCCAAAACTTTCAGTAGAAAACCACTGCAGACACCTGAAGACAAATAAATGAAACTTTAAATGAAATTAAAATGTGTATTTCACAATTTAAGCTATGGTCTATAAATTACGATAAGCTATGGTCTATAAATTACGATAAGCTATGGTCTATAAATTACGATAAGCTATGGTCTATAAATTGTGAACATTTTCAAGTAAACTGACCTAAAAAAATGTAACTAAACTCAGCCCACAACTTATTTACAGTACTTCCTCCTTTTCAATTTAACTTTATCAACACTTCTTAGTAGCTTAGTGAGAAATGCCGCGGGGCAGGTTATCCAGTCTATCTCCCATCTGGCTCTCCTAAGACGCCTCCTGCATCCTTGGACTTCCGTAAATAATTTGTCAAGCTAAATACACACATGTTTCCTGATGACACTTGCTGACCAAGCTAGGGTCTCTCCCTGTCCAAGTGTCTCATGCGCGTTGGTAAAATGTGTGTTGTTGAGTTTTCGGAGGAGGTTTAAACATGTAGCGTTCCTTTTTATTTTATTTTTAAATTGCTTATAACTGCAGTTACAGGATGTATTCAGAATCACCTCAACTTTTAACAGTCGACTTCTGAATGTAATTCAGTATGCCATTCAATCTCAAGGCAGAGAACGTCAGAAAATTTGGACGGGGTGGTGGGGGGGATGCAACTTCCTCATACAAACCATCAATCATTCACCAACAGCTAGTGTCATCACAAACAGCCTGGCACCAGACTGGGTTGCCCCCGAGTCCACTGCTGTTTGCAAATAAACAGGTCACGCTAAACTGATAATTTAGAGTTCCATCAGGGTCTGTAGGGATTTCACTCGGTTATTTGGAAGAAGGATTTGGTCTCTGTGCTAACACCTATCTGTGGGAATGCTGGCTTCATCCTGGCTGGTTGAAGATCAGTTTTTTATTTATGGAAATCCAAAGGCTTTAGGGTTATTGGAGATTTGTTAAAAGATGGTATTCTCAAGTCTTTTTGTCAACTTCAGCTTCAGTATTACATATCTGAGGAACATCTTTCCAGGTTCCTGCAGTTACATCACTTTATCAATGGCTAATGAATGGCTCTGAAATTGAGAAGTGGGACTACATGTATAGTCACCTTTTCTGGCTGAGTGAATACATATCAGGGTTTAGGCCCTGTATAACCAAAGAGCTCAGTAGCATTTTAAAAACTAAAGTAAAAAAAAGATCCTCCACTCTTCTTTCTTGGTCTGCTTTCTAACAACTTTCACTTTCTGCTGGGTAGACTACTGATTCTAGCAAGGAAATGTATTCTGTTGGAGTGGATTAAAGAGAATCCCCCTACTGTCACTATGTGGTACAAAGAGAACTTTTATGTACTTCCTCATGAGAGGATAAGTGATGTGCTGAAGGGTACTGAACAGTCATTTCTGGAGATCTGAAAACCACTCTTGAGCCCTATTTTCGCATGGGACTAGTATTACCTGGGGACCTCATGTGATTTAGAAATTACCCCACCACGTCTGTGTTTCGTGCGCCGCATTTGCACGGGATAAGCGAAGTCTGTGTTTTATCTCGAATTTACTGACATTATCCCCCGGATATGATGTCAAGTGTTAACCGTTCCTGCTTCGGCGTTACAACTGTGGTCGGAGCGCACAGGGGAGACTTATTGGTCTGCTGCATGGCCCAAGTTGTAGCCCTCAACTTCAGGACTAACCCCCGTCACTTTAACTGGGGTGCAGCAAGTTGTAACAGACACGGAGAGTCCGGCTTGTTACTTGAGGTGTCGGGCCGTTTATTACGCACACAGAGCTCAAACTGTGCATACACTTCAGATGCTGACTAGTTTCTCTGCGCTGATTCTGCTCAGGTCCCTGGCATCAGTAACTTGCCCTTCGCACACACCTCCCCTTGTTCTGTCCTCACTCGCACTGAGCCATTCACAGACATACGCTACTCGTATAACACAAGTGTCTGCGTAACCTATGCGTAAAATATAGAAAAATGTTCCATGCATGTAATCCATCTAATCATCTTTCCAGATTTCGCTCTCCTAATGGATTTGAGCTTGCTCTTTCTGTGAGTGGTTCTCCATGCTGTGTAGCTAGATGAGCCTCCTGAATCTGCACCCAAAATTCTGTCAAAACATTCATTTTGCCAACGCAGCCTGCATAATTCTCGACTGGAGAAGGGCAGAAAAAAGGAGCGAGAACACAAAAAACTACCCCAAATCACAGAGATGCTGACTCGCACGGGACTAATATTATCACAGAACCTCTGTGTTTGGCGAAATATGGTAGGTAATTTGCGATTTTTATTTTACAAATTAAGGACATGGCAGATTCGCACGGGATTAAGATCACAGACAACCTCCGCATTTATTACAAATTACTAGAGGTCAACAGGTAATACTAGTCCAGCGTGCGAATAGGGCTTTGGACTATCTTCCTGTTGCGAGCTTAGACTTATTGTCTAAAGGATTTTCTCACATGAACTGGAAACCATCAGGTCTGAATCATGGCAAAGTTCCATGCCAGTCGGATCAAGACTAATTAAAAAATGTGAATGGCCACTGGTACATTGATGAACTATGAAACCAATATGTTATGGAAATGATTTTTTTTTTTCATTTTGTAATCTGCTTATTGTAGTGGTTTTGATTCTTGTACTTGTAGGTTAATATGTTAAATGTTTCATATTATTTGGAAAAACTAATAAAGCTGTAATGCTCAAATTGCCGCCTATAAAAATCAAATTACTTGTAGATACTGATTATGTTAATATTTCACCCCCAATCTAAGTCCTGCTTGGGGACATTTGTTTCTTTGACATCCCCATTTGTCTACAATTATTTTCTAAATCCCACGTAAAAACGAATAAAGTTGCAGTTTAAACATGCTGAAGGTTTGGCTGCATGGACTTGAGGCTCCACCAATTTAAGCTGGAAGTTTCAATAACCAGACACACACTGACACCTAGTGGTTGTCAAAGACCTTTTTTATGTCTCATCAGTGTGTGAGAGATAATGCTGAAAGAGGTTTTCTTAATAAGTAAACTGCTTTTTAACTAAAACACAAACTAACCATGGTTGACCATTTCATCTGTACTTAAATCAGTTTTAAGCCAACCTGTATTTGTTTTTTTAATAGTGTATTAAAAGCTATTTAAATTAAAAATATACTTTATACATAGCATTTATGAACTCAATATTTCTCAGAATAAAAACACAAATTAAAAACTGACTTCAGTGTTCATTGTCACTCATCTGTTTTTTGCCTGTCCTCGTTAAAAAAATGCTGTTACAGCTAATTTTAAAGATGTAAACATACATTCAGTAAGTCTTGTACCTCCCTGATGCAACTTTATTTTTCTTGCCTCAGCATTTCTGCCGGATTTCCATAAGCCAAGTCAGTAAAAAGCACCGTTAGTTCCTCTTATTTCCATCACATCCCTGCAAATAACTACAAGAGCAGGGATTCAGATCAACAAAAACAAAGCATCACAAAACCACTTCTGAAATCTGCATATAACCTGTGTTTTCCTCAAACCAGTTGTCAGAGTTACCTTTTCATGGTATGGCCCCAGTACGATCCAGCCACAGAAGGTGTAGCCGAGGTAGATCATGCCAGCACAGCAGCAGAAACGAAGCACTTTGGGAAAGGCTGCCTTCATGGTCAAAATTAACACCTAAAACAGACATTTGATTTTAAAAGCTGTGAACAGAAACTCTTCATCTTGAATTTCCAATAGAAGCGTTGAACTTCATCTTGTACAGTGAATTATTTGTAATACATCAACTCTTCTCAGACTTCTTTGTGTTGTTCATTTAGCTTATTCAGGGTTTTTACTTATTCCACAACAACACACCATACATTTTTACATTTGAAACTAGCTGCCACACAGTACATTTTTTAGTTTAGACAAAAGTGATCTACAAAGAGAGAAAAAGGGTCAAAGACTCACGTTGTATTTCTGGAAGTATCCGAGGTACCTGATCACGCCAACCCACACCATTAAAGTAGACGTTCCCAGGAAGATACTGCACACGTCATAACTGGTCAGACTCTGTGAGATACAAAAATAACCAGGAGAGCACTGAGAAATATTCCCTTTAATCTTCTAAGGAAATCAGGCTTCAGAGATATTCAGTAGGATAAGCCAATATTTTGTGTATGTGAAAGTGACAAACACCCGCCTCTGGTTAACCAGTAAGGTTACCACAGAGTCAGTAGGAGTTACATTTTAAGTTTAGCTAAATCTACACAACTGTTGTTATTTATATTTAAGTTGTAGGAGGAAGCTGTGACATGATCTGTGCGGGCTGTTTTTTTTACTGCTTTAGGTACAAAGTGAAACTGCAAGAGAGAAACATCCCTTTAATATTTAACTAGGGTGACATATTGTGACATTTTGTTCAAAGGGTTTTAACACCACTTCTAACTGAGTACATTAAAAGACCAGTAAGTGTATGCATAGACAGGTCTCTACACTGTCAACATTGAGTTGTTTTGGTCCAAAGTACACGTTCCTGTGATTTTATTTGTATTGCTTAATAAATAACTTGATGTAAAGTCAAAGGCGATGCCATGCTGTAAGCTCCACTTTGCTAAAGCTGATTTGAAGATAACTCATCACTGTATGTTACTTAACTTAACTTTAAAAGCATTATAAATATGTCTCTCCTCTTACATTTATTTTGACATATGAAATACATTTATCTAAGTCTGTACAGTTACTTTGTCTCAAAGACTAAAGTGTCTGAGTAGTTATACCTTCGCTTTTATTTCCATCTTAAGTATGGATCCAACTGTTGCCAAGAGGTCGCTGACGATAACCAGAACATACCAGCCATTCAGAAACTCGCTCTGGTCATCCTCACACACTTTACGATTGTAGTTCTCATGAAGGAATCTGGAAAACCTCTGTAAATAAACAAACAAACACAAATTAAGTCTCTAATTAAAAATAAATGCATGAATAGAAGTCAGACCCACTATGATGAAAATGTTAACTCTAGACAGACAGTATACTGTATCTGTACATGTGGTATACTTTAAATAGCATTATGGAGTGAATTTGAATATTTTGTGCTTCATATAACACTTAGCTTAAGAAAATATAACTGGAAAAAAAAAAGAGATGAAACAAAAGGTTCCAACAAACCGGAAAGTAAACAACACGTATTTACCCAAAAACAAAAAAAAGTGGGGGAAAAAAAAATACAGAGTGAGATCCTGAGAGAAAAGAAAGGAATACTTCATGTTTGATATTAAACAATGTGATCGAACAGCTGACCTGGAGTAACCTGACAGCCAGAACGATGGAACGGGTGCACAGCACAGCTGACGTCAGGCAAATAAGAATGACAAAGCCGTCAAATACCAGGAGATAGTGAGTGTTTTTCTGAGCTGAAACACAGACAAGTTTTATATGAGTTTGTGTGAAAAACGAATAAAGTTGCAGTTTAAACAGGCAAAAGGGAATGTGTGTATGTGTGTGTGTGTGTGTGTGTGTGTGTGTGTGTGTGTGTGTGTGTGTGTGTGTGTGTGTGTATGTATAAAGGTTTATCTCTTACATAACTAACACACAGACGACTGATAACGAAGGGTTTATTGGAAAACGCCTTACCAACAGTCAACAGTAAGAGGCACTTGCATTATGGGCAAAATAACAACTTTTTCAATTTCACATTTTTGGAAATACCGATGCCAAGTTTGGAAAAGGTGAACATGATTGCATTGAAGTATCTACAAGCAGTCTTTCAAATACTGTAATGTGAACATTTTTCAAATGTACAGTCACTAAACACATCTGTTTCCCTTCTAGAAGAACTTCTAGGTGCTTTCTGGTAATTCAGCACATGTCAAATGAAAATATAAACATTTATAAACTTTGACATTAGAACATAAGAACATGTTAATATCACAATATAATATTCAAGTTGACTGCAATAACTTATATTTGTAATGTTGTTGTCAATTTAAGTAATGTTGTTTGGTTGAAAACATTTTATCTTCTCTCATATTTATAAACCAAAATGACAGAATAAAGTCTGTTCTTTAAAAAAAAATTAATCGTTTATCAAATTAGTGTGCAAATATAACCTCCATCTGTGCTCTAAAATCTGTAACATAACCTGTTTTTCTCTTTATGTTTGTTACTCGACCATGATAATTAACACCTTACCTGTCCCAGATATTTTCCAGCCTTGACAGGCACTGCTTTGAGCGTCTATGTCAAGGAAGATTTTCACTTTTCCGCTGTGACACTGGTTGTCAAATGTGATCTGAAATACAAGATCAGGGGTATACATCAGTATGAAGATGAAAAACATAGTTCCTGTATCATCAAATGTGTAGCGAGAAGTTTCTTTAAACTGTATTATAATGTACATTTTGTTTGAAAAGAAAATCGGCAGCCTGTACGCTCAACATATCAAAGATCAAAGTGTGCACTTACTTACATTAAGTCATTTCAATAATGAAGCCAAAAAACAGCTAAACCGTACCGTGATGTAGAAGAAGTAGCAGTCAGGTAACTCGCGGGATCGCACTGTCTGAAGGTTGATTCCTTTCAGCTGGAAGGTCATTTTCATGTCAACAAGCCTGAAAATACATTGGAGTATTTTAAGTGTACATTATGATTAAAAGTAAATATGTAAATGATTCTTTAGTAATATACAGAGCACTGATTGAATATGAATAGATAGATGAATACCTGTAAAAGTCTAGATCAAAGAAGGATGAATTCTGGGTTTTCCATTGGTTCGCAGTCTTTGGATCATGTGACATACAAACTAAGAAAGAGTAAAAAAAAAAAAAAAAAACATGGTAAGGTGTTATAGTGCTTAAGACCAACAAGTTACTGAGTTGGTAATTCACCATCACGTGGTGTGACATAATAAGTGTAAAACAAAATATATCATATTAACAACAAATCAATTATTAAGTTCGATTGTGAGGTGTATTCGTCTGAAAAATTAAGTCAGTGATTTGACTTATCAGATGATATTTTACAAGTCCCCTCTTACCTGTTTCTAGCTGAGCGTCTATGTCAAAGGCCTCATCTGAGGGCTCCACGGTGCCTCTCTTGTAGTACTCCTTACAGATGATAAGAGGAAGCAGCTTGCCGTCATCATCCTCAGCGTAACTAATGGGACCCACAGAAAGGCGGCCCAACTGGCTGTACTATGAATATAAGAAGACTCTGATAAAACACACGGTCACTGTAAGCCAGGGAAAAAATAAAGTAACATAATTTATATTAATTTAGGAGAGTGCCTCACAGGATAACCAGATACGTCAGTGGGAGTATTTTCTATGTAACACGGCATCCCAGTTCAGATTCTTGACCTGGCTTTTATAACATTTGGGGATGTGGTGTTACATAAAAAATGCTATTAAACAAACCTTGGGGTGCTGGTAGCCTAGTGGTTAGTGTGCATGCCCCATGTACAGAGTCCAAAGGCGGGAGGCCTGGATTCAAATCCAACCTGTGGCTTCTCTCCCGCATTTCATTCCCCACTCTCTCTCCCTGATTTCTGACTCTATCCACTGTTCTGTCTTTCCAATAAAGGCATAAAAAGCCTGAGAATAAAACTTTTCTTTATTTTCCTGTTTTAACAACACAAGGTCTGTTTCATTATACATTGTTTAAAGCGTTGGAATGTAAGTAGTAAAACTTGCCTGATCCAGGGCATAAAACAGACTTTCATAGACGCCATGCTGCGTGTAGACGGCGACACAGTAGTCATCCTCATCCACTCCACTGTAGTCCTTCAGGAAAAGGTTTTTCAGAGCAATCGTGTTCTCCTCCTTATAGGACACCACCAGCTGGTTGTTGAGGCCGAACAGGATGAGCTATCAAGGAAATAATAAAGGGAAAAACTGCATGTTTAGTGTGGTAATCAAGGGTGAAGGTCACCTACAACTTTTATTCTTGTTTATTCTTCAACTTTTATGACTTCAGAACACAAGTAGAAATACAAGATCAGAGGTAATAATATTTTAGCATTGTTTTTTTTTTTTAATTGTCTTAAGTTATAAGTATTTTCTAAAAATCAGTCAGAGCTCATCACATCGACTCTATTATCAATAGCTTTTGTTGCTATGAAAATGTTTTTCTGTTTTGTTTATGCATTACTTTTTCTTCTACTGACAAAACTGATATCTATTATTCCTAGTGTAACATAAGAAAGAAAAACAGCAAATTCCTTTATCGCCAGTATTAAAAGCAGCTTGTAGGAAGGAGAGCAGGGTTCAGATGTGTGGGTGTGGTGCACTTATTTCATCATCTTTTACTTGAAATAAACAGACACTCCCCTCCTCATTTGAGACTTGAAGTTGTCAAAACATATGAACACAAATATCCACACAAATTCACATTTACTGGCTTCCTGTCTAGAACAAATAACACCTCCAGCAGGAAACATTCTGGGTGGGTCGTCTTTCCAGGTGTTCCCTAATCTGCAATAATCCCGCGGTACATACTTGTGTAGTGATCATGATGATTTTAAGTATCTGCACCCCCAGTTTCCAGGGTAAATGCCGTCGGGCCCGGTACTTCTCACACGGGCTCATGAAGTAATACTTCAGGTCATCCCTCAGGGTCTCCTCCCTGATAACCTCTTGGGTCAAAACAGAGCTGAAACACAAGTAACAACAGAATGTAATATCACACCAGAGCACGGAGACACAACTTTTAAACTAAGTTAACCTTGATTTTTGAGTGTACCCTTGTATGAAGAGGCCATATGATCATGTCCAGGACAAAAAGCAGAAGTGAAAGCAAAAAAGTCACGACCATCAACTTGAGCCATCTAAGCTTACTTGTGATTTTTTTTTCAGTACACCAGATTTGTCATCTTTCACAGGAAGAACTCCCTGTACTGAGTACACTGGCTGCATTCATGCTGCTGCCTGGGTTTAAGTCCAGGGTTAGCTCAACGTGGTTGCTTTCAATGTTTTGCCAAGTTTTTTTTTTTTTTTTTGCCTCACACTGACAAAACACAAAATGTACTGTTCCTCACTTATACATTTAGTGTCAGTTTAACTACATATTTTACAGCTCGCCTACTTCAGGTAAAACTTGTGTTAGAAACACCGGTGCGAAAGTTTAAGATAGTAATATGACTCAGGCTGTACAGGAGACAAACATTTTAAGGCTTTCAAAGCACGTTTCAGAGTAGTTCTGGTGTCGTAATATCATAACTAAGCGACAAACACAGTATATATTTTGGTAAGGAAATATATGTGAAGAATAGATTATCGAATGAGGTCTTAAAAAAATTAAGTTCCTTCACAACTTTTAAAGTCAACACTTAAAAACGTACCTAACTGAGTTACTCCTGTCCAGGTATCGATTCAATAATTCCATGGTTGTTTTTTCCGCGTGGATACAAATGTGAAATGAGTATGTAGTTATCAAGAGGTTGACAGGCAGCAGACACGCGACCTCTTTCAGCTGGCTGTCTGTCCGCACGCGCCGTCAAACTCATCCAATCAGGAAATGAGCTTGCGTCGCGCGCGATCACAGTCTACGGTCCAGGGGCCCTAGGGGTCACTGGTAGTGGGTGTGGGGGGGGGGGGGGGATACGGTATCTCTCCTGCTCTATACTTATTGTCAACACAACTGAGGACCAGCAAAAACAGAACAGATTTTATTATTTTGCTTTTCTTCTAACCAACTTTTAATTTTTTTTTACTTTAAATACAAACAGTATTAAAACAATACAACAAAACACGATTTACACCCAAAATTGAAAAAAAATCTTTAGATTATGTATTCCCATGTCGAATAGTAATTCGACCAGGTAATTCCTCTATTTCTGAACAAGTTTGACCTGGTCAATGAAATGGAGAGATTTTTTATATGCCTCATTTTTCTTTTTTTTTCATATTTAATTTATTGTAGGAATAACTTTTTGAAGGTGGGAACTTTTTGCCATAAAAGAAGTTGTGGTATCAAGTCTGAGGTATTGATGTCCTAAATTTGATGTAATAATCCACATTCATTCACGTTAAATTGATAACCTTAAAATGTATTGATAAAAAAAATCAATAGAATTGAATTCCATTTAATCCCATCTTCTTATTCCTTCTCTTATAAAATTACAGAAAGCAGTAGGCTAATAGCTGGGTTCAATATCTGGTCTTAAAATCAATGTATTTTGTCTTTGTTGTTTTTTGTCTCTTATTTGTTTTAATTGTATTCTCAACATCATTGTAAATGAGGGCTTGCCCTCAATGATTTCTCGAGAATACATAAAGGTAAAATGAAAATGAAATGAAATATAGTGTTACATTTTGGATAGAGATATGTGGCTATTCTTCAGGTCGTGGTTATTTAAAGAGGACATATTATAGCCCTTTTTTTCCTTTTCAAACAGTCCCCTGAGGTCTAAATGAAACATCTGTGCTGTGCTTTGGTCAAAATATAACATGAATCAAGCACCAGAGGAGGTTTGTGACCCTGTAGAAAACAGCTCTCTCAGAACACTCTGTTTTGGTGTGTGTGTCTCTTTAAATGAGCCCCCACTGAGTTTTCATGGTAGACATCACTCCTCTGTAGCAAGAATAAAAATGGCAGACCTGTGCAAAAGTTTCGTTCTAGGCTGGGGTGGAGTCCATTGGTGGCGATATTAGGGGAGGGGAATTTTTTTTACCAGAATCTTACTTGTGATGTCACAAGCTGAGCAAATTTGAAACAGTCTGTAAGACTTATGCAAACCACAAACAAAGGACTGGATGGGTTTATTTCACATTTTATGGGTCGGTAGGTACTCAGGTTACCCAAATAAATGTTCAAAAACACTGTAAAAGTGAGTTTTTCACAATATGTCTATATATTTAACATGCAGAGAGAAATAAGGTTTCCATCAAAGATGGGGGATGTTAAAGGCATGCGCCTAAACAAAAAGGATAACCCTTAAATGTTTGATTCCAGGGGCACTGGTGGCGCAGTGGTCCCATGTATGAGGGCTATGGTCCTTCAAGTGGGCAGCCCAGTTTCGATTCCCACCTGTGGCTCCTTTCAATGTCATTCCCTACTATCTCTACCTAGTTTCCAACTCTATCCACTGGTCTATCTCTCCATTAAAGGCACAAAAAGCCCAAAAATAAATCTTAAAAAAAATAAAAATAAAAGAAAGTTTGATTTCAGCTGACTTAGTGTTCAGTTCAGATCTTTATTGTCCCTGAAAGGGGAAATTTGATGTGACTGGAAAGAGCAGCAATATTATGAAAAAATCTTATTTTTTAATTGGAAAATAACCATTTGACCTACAGTCAAAATAAAGTACCCAATTTGGAAAATATTCCATTTAATTATTTGTAAAGGTTATCTCATTTTCTCTCAAGTTTAACATCAACTTCATCGCTGAGGGACATTAAGTATCAAGAAGCCAAATATTCCACTATGTGCATAATTTCACTTACCGTCTGCCTCCTGTTTTGTGCTGTACAGGAAGTATACAGCAGTTTCATTGGTGCTTCTTTGCTGCAAATAGCACACTGCTGCAGTGAAAAACAAGGTGAGGTGAGCTGTGAGAGTAAACCACAGAGAAGTCATGAGCCTGGAAGTCAAAACAATGAGCTGAAATATGATTGGTGCAACTTTCAGTAGGGTTTCCTTACTCAGAATGAATATTTGTTATCCATTTCTTTGGGAAGAGGTTGCAACAAAAAGCATTTTGCGCTTTTGTGAAAAATAGTCCTTCCTGATTGTTATCTTTTTCTTTAAATGTTTTACTTTCAATATCAAATTTACAATTCAGGTTTATCATTTTATGAAAGTCACCAATTACAACATCTTCCCCTCATAATTTAAGCAGTTTAAGTTTTTGTACAAACAGTACATACAAGTATAGTTTACACTGCTGCTCAGGAATAGACTTCAACATCATTATTACAAAACCTTCAATATACAAAACTTTAATAACCTGAATAAATTCTTAGAGCGAAAAAAACAGCATTAACAAATACATCCCTTTTACATTACAAATTCCTAATCTATTTTTCAACCTAGAAAATAAAATTATTAAATACAAGTTTACTGAATGAATGAGTCAGTCTTTCATAACATTGAAATGAGCAAACATGATTCCTGCAGATGGACACTCCAACATACAGTAGCTGTCTTGACCACTGATCTCATTAAAACTGATGAAAATAATACAAATAAACAGATGATAAACAGAATTCTGGACTCTGCTGGCGTGAAAGGCACAATCATTTGATGGCACAACAGGAAAAGATAAAGTGTGTTAGAAACTGTTTCCTTTAAGATGATGTTCAAGCACATTTAAACAATACCTGTAAATCTTTTGTATAGAGACATTATCTTCCCTTCATCGCTTCTACAGTCCAGTATAAAAATAAAAACAAACATAATAAAGCTATTCTTCCAGCTCTGACTGATGAAGAAGGTAGCTACTCTGCCGATGCCGGAGTAGACTCCTGAACGGAAAGTCCGACAGTTTCCACGTGTGTCATCATTGACTTCCTGTCTTCTGCCCCCTCCTGGTCCTGCAGCGAGGATGGTTACATTAGAAATGTATCACATAATATGATGACATGAGGCAGCAAATAATACATCAGTAAACCAAAGTATAAGAAATTAACACATTGAAATATTTAAACTAATAGAAATAAACCATTAATACCTCAACAGAGTAAAAATCAAATTTGTTGTAGGAATTGCATTACACAATAGTAAGTACTAGTGATGTTTATTTTGGTGATACAAGGCTTCAAATGGCATTCAAATGTATGAACTGAATTTGCTCATCTACTCACAAAGTGGAGTTCAACCTCTTTATTGTTAAAAAATGAAACAACTTTAAAATAAATATAAGTTTCAGTTGTTGGAAAATTGCACAATAACAACTATGACTGTATTCACAGAGGGAAGATGCTAGAAAGGAAGATATTTATGGACGCACATAACAACTATTAAGCTAAAATGTATTAAAAGTTAAGGATTAGTTTCACAAGATTTTGGATATCTTCAAGTTCACACACCAGCACGGCATCCAAGAATGAAATCCAGCGTGCTTATATTTGGATGATAAATATATATGTATGTATTTCTGGCATACATATTGGGCCATCTTTCCCCAGGAAACTGGCTAAATGCACATTATTACACATATGACCTACAAATCTATCATCAAAACACAGGAAAAATGTAAACCAATACAAATGGGTCATAATAACACTTATTTACCAATCAGCTTATGTTGCATGTGAGAATGTATCATCCCATTCACGCATGTGCACTGCTGAAGCATTCAATATGATAAACAGGGGGATTTAAAGGCTTTAGTCAAAGTTAGAAAACAACATTATTTTCTCTGGTCAAATATTAGCAAGTTGAATTTAAATGAGATTGAATGTACTGGTGTGAAGAACTCACTTGAACATCAGTGTGTGCAGGCGGTCTCTCTGCTGGCTGATGTCTGGATGCTGCAGTGTCTCTGCTGGGTTCATCATGAGCAGGGTTTTTACTCACTTTTAAAGGTTTATTTTTAGAAAAATGTATATCTAATTCAAGAGATTTTGTTTCTAATTGAGTTCTATTATCAGAGATCTCACTGGCACCGGCTCCTGCTAGCTCCTCCTGTGCCTCCTGCTGAGTTTCTGAATCCGACTCAGCAGAGAGATTTTGCGCCTCCTCGCGCAGCCTGGCGTCCGTCTCATCCCCACCGCTTGGAGGCCCTGCAGTGCACAGAGTCTCCACGACCAACTTTGCACGCTCTTCCCGGGGTCTGTTGGGCCTCCTCTGATGAACCTGGTTCCTGTCTAATCTGGCATCATCGGCTCTGTGCCTCAGGGCTTGTTGAGGCATGTCTCCTCCCGCTAAGTGGTCACCATCCTCGATCTCCTGGACGTGACGCCGTTGTTCGAGATGATATTGAGGTGGATCTCTTCGAGGCCGACGGAAAGGTGCGGTGATGCCATGCTGAAAAGCTGCATTGACACTCCCATACATGCACACCTGTGAAAGAGGCAAATAAATATAACTGAAAATAAAACGTGGCCTAAATTCATACAATTGGATTTTAATAATGACTTATCAAAGACATTTACCACAATAGCGAGCACAATGGTGAGGAGAACTGGGATCTGCAGCGTGATCGGTAGATCTTTGAGGAGGGCTCGAAGAAAGTCACTGATGCCCTCGCCGATGTGCTTAAGTGGCTCTGTGAAGAAGGTTGTGATGGTAACTGCAAACGCCTAAAAGGAAAGCACTGCTTGAATTCCAGACAACAAAACTTACATTTTATATTGTATGCTGTTAATGGAGCACTTTGTTAAGAACAGTGCTCCATCAATAAAGATAATTATTCCCCAAGATTATCATAATACAATTTCTAAGCAGTAATGTTTAAGACGTTGGTGAATGGGAACTACATTTTTCTTAAACGCTGATGGCTTAATTTGAAAAAGCTAATATAACTCGTGAGGAGAAATGACATTAACAGTTAACATGTAGTCAAAGTCAAAGTCAACTTTACTGTCAATTTCAAAATATGCCAGACATACAGCGGAATCGAAATTGTCTCCATCCCTCCCCTGTAGAAGGAGCACATGATGGATGGGGGGGCTCGTGCTCTCTTCAGCTTGCGGAGGAAGTAGAGGCGCTGCTGGGACTTCTTGGCCAGTGATGTGGTGTTGGTTGTCCAGGAGAGATCCTCACTGATGTGAACCCCCAGGAACTTGGTGCTGCTCACTCTCTCCACAGCAGCACCGTCGATGGTCAGTGGGGGTTTAGGAGTGGGGACTCTCCGGAAGTCGACAACAACCTCCTTGGTCTTGTCGACGTTCAGGAAGAGGTTGTTGTCTCTGCACCACGTGGCCAGTTGGCTGACCTCCATCCTGTAGCACGTCTCATCGTTGTTGGAGATGAGACCAATCACTGTTGTGTCGTCTGCAAACTTCACAATGTGGTTGCTGCTGAAGGATGGAGCGCAGTCGTGGGTCAGCAGCGTGAAGAGCAGGGGACTGAGCACACAACCTTGGGGGGTCCCCGTGCTCATGATGGTGGTTTTTGATGTGCTGCCGTCGACCCGCACTGTCTGAGGCCTCTCGCTGAGGAAGTCCAACAGCCAGTTGCACAGGGAAGTGCTGAGCCCCAGCTGGTCCAGTTTGCTGATCAGCTGCTGAGGGATGATGGTGTTGAATGCTGAACTGAAGTCTATGAACAGCATTCTGACGTATGAGTTTTTGGTGTCCAGGTGGGTGAGGGCTGGGTGAAGAGCAGAACAGATGGCATCCTCGGTGGATCTGTTACCTCGGTATGCAAACTGGTAGGGGTCCAGGGTGGCGGGGAGGATGGATTTGATGTGGGCCATGACTAACCTTTCAAAGCACTTCATGGCGATAGGGGTCAGTGCAACGGGTCGATCGTCATTGAAAGTGGATGGTGAGGGCTTCTTTGGAACGGGTATGATGGTGGTGGCTTTAAAGCACCACGGAGCAACAGCCTGACTCAGAAGCGTTGAAAATGTCTGTGAAGACATCTTTGAGCTCCTCTGCACAGTCCTTCAGCACACGGCCAGGAATGTTGTCTGGACCTGCAGCCTTGCGGGTGTTGATCTTGGAGAAGGTTCTCTTCACTGCTGGCTGCAGTCAGGCACAGGGTCTGGTCGTGGGGAGGGGGGGTGGTCTTCTGTGGGGGCGTGCTGTTGTGTGCTTCAAACCTGGCAAAGAAGCTGTTGAGGTCGTTCAGCAGAGAGGTGTTGCTGTCACAGGTCTGTGGCTTGGGTTTGTAGTCCGTGATGGTCTGGATACCACGCCACAGGCTCTGCGCGTCTCTGCTGTCCTTGAAGTGTCCGGTTATTTTTAGTGTGTAGCTGCGTTTGGCTTCCCTGATGCCACGGGACAGGTTGGCCCTCGCTGTTCTCAGGCAAGCTGCGTCCCCAGCTCTGTTCCTGGCCCTCAGTAGTCCGCGTACCTCTCCTGTCAGCCATGGCTTCTGGTTAGCCCGGGTGGTGATGGCTCTGGTGGTGGTGACATCAGCAATGCATTTTCTAATGTCGGAGGTAACAGTGTCAGAATACTTCTCAATGTCTGTGTGGTTGTTGTAGGTGGCTGCCTGCTTAAACATCTCCCAGTCTGTGGTGTCAAAGCAGTCTTGTAGTGCAGCAGAGGCCCCCTCTGGCCACACACGTACCTGCTTCAGAACTGGTTTGGTGAACCCTGGGTCTGTAAGCTGGCATTAGCATTACACTGATATGGTCAGAGTGGCCGATGTGGGGGAAGGGTGAAGCTTTGTAAGCACCTTTAGCTCGGTGCAATGCCAAGTCAGTTCTGACAGACTCTTCCTCGGACTTGCCTATATCCACCCAACTGGATACCATATACGACTAACCACTTCATCCCCTCTGTGTGTACCAGGACCTGAATTATAACAAAATGCCAGATGCTACACTGTTCTGGAAGAAGGCTATGACTCTCATGCTGACCTTGCAAGCCTATGTGTTCTCTAACTCAGGGGAGACAGAGAATTCCAGCACGATTCAAATATCACAAGTAATAACTATTATGTTGCCAGGTTTCTGATATGCAACAATATGGAGTCTGTGCATGCACCCCAAACACACAGGTACAATCATGGTCACCAACCTTTGTTGGGGGGACAAGCAGCAAGGGGTCAACCATCAGAAATTCATAGTATGTCTTACAAGGATCATCCTGGAGAGTCAGGGTGCTTCTGTACCACTCTGAAAAAAAGACAGACAGAAGTCAAAAGAAGGTAGCTATGAAAGCAACAAACCAGAGTACTTCTGTCTTTCTCCAAAGGCTCAGTATCACTTTCAGCAGCACAGGGTGTAAAACAATAGAAGGCAGGTCATCTAACTAGAAAAATAAACAAAAGCATTGCTGACAATTATTTAAATATATCAAAAAGGCATTGAAACTAATCTGAAAACACACTCAAACCTACCTTTTATGCTGTCATACCAGTCAATCCTCCTCATTCCAGTGCATTTCTCATAGTCGCCGTTTGCCTTCACCAAGTTATTTTGACGTTTGGCAAATTCAATCTATAAGACACGATGACATTAAAACTTCATCCTTCATAAAAAAGCACTGAACAACAGCTAAACAAGTACAATGAAACTAAAAGAGTTTGTTGTTTTTTTTTACCTTGTATAGGTACAACCAATTCCAGAAAATACTCGCAATAAAGCCAAGAAAGAGCATTCTGCGGAACTGCATGAACCTGGACACCGTTGACCACAGCTGAGTGCATATGATGCCGCTTAAGAAAAGAAACAACAGCGCCATCTGGAACACATACAGAGTGAAAAGAGTACAACATGACTGGTTGAACAAGACGGAAGCAAAAATGAAATACCAGAAAAGCAATTGAAGAACTCATTATGAGACAGGCAGCCTCAGGCCGTTTGACTGTAGCGGTAGTGGAAGCAGTAGTTTATTATTTTGATTTTTCATGCACCAAAAGAAGGGTCCAGTCCTCATTGCCTACAATACAATAAAAGTGTTATTGTCTAAAATAAATGTTACTAAACAGTAAAATAGAAAACAACTTTTCAGTTCTGTAAAAGGGAATTCATTCTGCTTTTGAATTCAGACTTCAGAGAAAAAGACTTCAGACTAAACTTGGCTTTAGGTCTGACTCTGAACACTGTCTATTGTTTATGTAGCACATGTCTTAAATGTACAAAGATATAAGATAAACTATGAGGTTACTTTTAATAGTGTGTCCAGCTCCACTCCGAAGGTGTCTTCAAAGCGCCACTTCCAGGCCTCGTAGTCATGTGGTCTGAGATCCACCAGTATCTGACTGATTGCGTTGTCCAGAGCTCCTGTCCTCCAACTGTCTTCACCCTCCAGAAGTGTCTGAATCTCTGTAATGGCTTGTGAGGACAGTTTGATTGTGGCATCATAAATGGCGTCTGCAGAATGACCGGGCTGTGGAGAAATGGGGAGAGGTGTGATTCATTAGCAGGAGACCATTTTTAACTGTACTGGGCACTGTGCACTTGTGAAATCATGTCATATGTTTTTTAAAGAATGTTCTTCTAATAGAGCAGAAATGATCAGGGCTATCATGTTTAAAATTGGCAAAAAGTACCTTTTAGGCTACATGATGATTTCAAAGCCACATATCATGGCACTGCACATGTAAAAAGACAACGTACCAAACCAACTCTTTGGATTTCTTTCAGCAGCCTGCTTAAGAATCGCTTGAACACTGGATTACATGTGGGCTGCTGTGAGATGAGTGTGATTTTCTTTTGAAGCTGTTCAACCTGAAATAAAGAAAAACAACATTTTCGTAATGCTTGTATGACGCTAGGTTTTGCCATACAGCGATGTAGGGTTTGTGTTTGTCGCATGCTCAAAACACAAAAGTTTATTTGCGCTAGTCAAGTGTTGTAACACCTTTCTGTCACAAGCCTGAGGTAAGATGTAAAGAAACAACAGAAGAAATGATGGTTAGTCAACTGGACTCTATGTGGAAATAGAGGTTCATATTTCATAACTTAAAAAAAACTAAGATGTAATTTCTGCCAGTTCATAGAACATTATATGTTGAGTGCACATTTAAACACAGGACCAGATGAGTTTCACATGTTTATTATTACCACTCTTAATAAATAATGTTAATCAAATCAAAATGAGGTGAAATGAGTTTCTATATTAGGTTTCTAAACTTAAATCATTAATGCATACACTTCCGGTCTACTTGACTCTCAACAAAGGTAAATCGGGAATCTAACAAAGTAAACGTTAAACAAGGTGTTTCATTTGAAATACTGCATATAATGCCAAAAAATACAAGAATAAAGTAAGGTGTAAGGTCCATTTTCCACTCATATTGTGGTTGTCTTTGTTCTCTGTAGCAGGTCAGGCTTAGGTTGGAGGGAAAGAGGAAGTCGTAGTCCTGAGGGCAGGTTTTTATAATGTTGGGGATGTGGCTTGAATATGTGTGCCATGTCCAGGTATGGTGAAGTGAGCTGGGTGGCGACTTGTGATTTAACAAAAACAATGTGAGATTAGTAGATTTAATTTCCCTTTGTTTTCTCTGAACATCTCTGTTATGCATTCCGTCAGAGAAGCTGAAGGCCTGGATGTTGTATTGTCATATCGTTGGACGTGTGTCTGAGGTGTCATGGCTGAGTAATCAAGCTTATTTATTTTTTATTTCTTTAATTGTTTCTTAAATATTTGAGCAACTCTTTCTTTCTGTTACATTTAAACAAACAAAGGTCAGTAAATGTCTCTTACAAAATCACAGAGCAGAGGAATCTGTATGTGATGTATGCCTAGGAAAGTAGGAGAATTTCAATGTATATGTCTGATCTTCCTCACAAGCTTTTCCATAAACTCCCAACTTGTCCAGAACTCAGCTCCCCACATTATCACCAGAACCCCTTCTATACAAGACATCACCTCTGTCCTCCAACAACTTCACCGGCTGCCTGTCAGATGCCTCATAGACTTTAAGATCACCTCTGTTCTAGGGCCCGGCCGTTGTGGGATTTTTGGGTCCCATACCGATATTAAGGATATTGATATATTGGGCGATATCGTTCTTAGATCTATCTTCGATCTTTAGAGTAAAATATAGATGTCGTGCGTTTGTCCCTCAAATGCAGTAATCAAACACTTGTGGAAAAGATACATAATGAAGAGAAGCTGGTCGCTCAGCTGGAAAGTAACTGTGCATGTAAGTGAATAAACGCTTGACACTCTGCAGAGTGATGATGCTTGTTGTTATCCACATAGCACACTCAGCTGGTGAAAGAGAACTGCTAGTGTAATACACGGGGGTGCAAACTGATCAGGGATGAAAAAGGTGACATGGATCCAAACCACCTAGGGGGGTCTGGGGGCATGCTCCCCGGGAAGATTATTTTTTTTAAATATCAGCTTTAAAATGTGAATTTACAGACGACTTTAGCATTCAGACAAAATAAGCAATGCAAACAATAAGAAAAACACAATTGCTTGTCTATATCTATGCTCTGTTTTTTGATAAAGCTTCAGTGAAACATGAAAAACCCGTGCACCCAACCTTCAGTCCCTTTTTATAAATGGGATGAATTTACAGAACAGGGCTTACCATGTTCTACAAAGGAGTGATGTGAAGGGCAGTCACTATGCAAGAAGCTCTCAGGGCAAGAGTCTGAGAGAGCATTATAATGCAGTCATCAAGTATGACAACATTTTCCTCTTCTATCATTACCTATGGCTACCAAACAGTAAATATGATCAGACAGGATGTTTAACAGAAAGGCTGGCTTGCTGGCCAAACTTCCAAGTCTTCCCACAGTGTTATCAAAATAAACGTCATGTAAATTAGCCATGTGCTGCACACTGACTCACTGAAACAAGTTTCATGCTTCTTGCGGTCGGCGCCCACCGCCAAGATTTTGTAACAGTGCCGACCTCGTTGTAATGATTGGCCACAGGGGCTGGAAGTACTTTCTTCGTGCCGTGTTGAGCAATCAGACCGCAAGCAGTATGAAACGACTCAACGTTTGCAGTAGATTTATTAATTTATTATTTTTTATATTTATCAATAATATTTTTATTGCAGATCTACCGGTAAATGAATCACACAAATGACCTATTTGGGATCCAAAACGGCGAATTTCGCCAAAAGATGACAAGTTTCCACCCCTGATACAATGAAACTCAAATGAAATGCTTTTTGACTGGTGACTAAATCTAGTAACATTTGCGATTCCGATAGTCACTGGATATCGCTAATATGGGCCGATATTACAGGCTGGGCGATTAATCGGTCAGGCTCTACTCTGTACCTCTTTGACCTCCTTCATATCTTCACACCTACCCATACTCTATCTTCCTACTCCATGCGCCTCAATCTGTACCTCCTGCCCAATTGACCTCTGTGGGGTCTCAAGCTTTCAGCTGACAGTTCAGTGTTCTAGGAACTACACTGTGCCAGACCCCCCCGGCCTGTTCGATGGCCACGTCTGGCCCATGTATTTGAAACACAAGAACATCTCAGTCCCTCTGGAACTCTCTCCTGAAAGACATCTGTGACATTGACTCTCTCCCTACTTCCAAAGCCCACCTGAAAAATCACCTTTTCAGAGTGATTATACATTATAACCATGCCTGTTTCTGCCTGTTATAGCAAACTGTTTTACAGAGGTCCTGTCTTTTCTTGTTATTGTAACTGTAAGGTGACTGAGATACACACACACACACACACACACACACACACACACACACACACACACACACACACACACACACACACACACACACACACACACACACACACACACACACACACACACACACACACACACACACACACACACACACACACACACACACACACACACACACACACACACACACACACCTGTATCTGAAGCTCTGCCACTTGGGTGTCACATGGCATCTGATCAGCTTTGCCGGAGTTCTGGTTATACTCTCTTCTTTTGGTGGGCACATTGGGATAGTTTGCCGGCTGGAAAGCATACGTGCATACTTATTGGACACAGCAGAAACATCCAACAGAACAAGAAGACATTGTGTTGGGATCTGACATGAGCCTACCTCTGCAGGCTTCCTCATCGTTTTGCTGCTTGCATCGTAGTTGAGCATATCATACGGGTCTATCCAGTCGTCCTCCACATGCTGTCCTGTGGCAGACAGTATCAGGCTGCAGAGCACGACAGTGGCCAGCATCCTGGCAGAAAGAGGGACACTCCTTCACCCTCCAGTGATATTAAAAGTTAGCTGGCAGGCGTATTGTTATACGACCAGGGAAGTGAAAGCGAGTACAGGAAGCGAACGATATTTTTAATGATAGATGAATAAATAACGCATGCCTTCCAGGTTGAATGAAATCTTAAATCTTATTTCAGAACCCACCGACACAAATTTGAATCTGTTGACATTTTAAACCGAAAGGTTTGGGTATATACGCTGAATACTATGGACTTCCCAAAAGCTCTAAAACGCCCAGCAAGAAAGCTCAAAACAACAACTCGTCAGGTTTGCTTTACGGCATAAACCTTCGACCTGTACAGCGCGAAGGCTCATGGGAAATTTAGTATTTTGGGGGGGGGGGGGGGGGTAGTGACGGTCCTGTGACACGCGAGGCTCCGACACATGCGCAGTAGCTCGTGAATCAAATGAATCGAACCACAGGCCGGCTGCATCCGAAATGCCAAGTACCTGCTCAATCTGTCAGTCTGTCAGTATCTACTATTCAGTAGGCAGATATTTGTTCCTACTTCGTCTGATTCATTCAGTATGGAAGTGGCAAAGTAAATGGAAAGTAATGTACTCAACTTTATACAGCTCACTTGTGGTACAATTAAAGTAAAGTTAAAAAACAAAGTTACAGGTGGCATATAATGATGCATTTAGAATCTTTCTCAAATTACCAAAAGTGAGTTGTTGTTTTTTTTTGTTTGGGTGAGTGCAAATCACGTTGGTAATGTTTCCACGTTTTATGCTGTACTGACAAATTGTATGTACAAATGTATGTAACTTCAGCCAATGTGAGTTTTACTTTGAAAAGTATCTTTAAAAAAAATGTTTTAGTAGTTATCTGAAATCAGAATAACAAGAAAAAAATAATCCCTTTAAGTTACAAATTCAGAGTAATAATTTAAAATGATTTCAGCCCTTTAGTGATGCAGCAGTTACATACGTATATATAATGTAGACTGTTTGTTCAGTTTATTTGACCAATTCCCTTAGTTAACTTATACCTAAAGAAATGACCACAAAACTTGATTAAATCAAGAATCCAGTAAACATACCATTTTCTTTTCAAATCATGGACTGAATTGATGCGTCGATAAATCAACAATTGACAACATATTTATTGGAAAGAAGTGTATATAATATTTACAATATTAATACCAACATTTCTGGAGAAAACATTCATGGTTACAACTTTAAATTTGATTTACTGTAATTTATATTTCAAATGTTCACTCAGAGGTCAAGGCAAATAATAATAATAATCTACATCTTCAGAAAGATGTGTACAGACCACCAGTATCTAAAAAAAACCTCAGAACATTGAACTGTCCATGAGTTTGAGGGACCTCAGCAGAGGTTGCTTATATTGGGCATCCACGTCTTCATCTTGGTCTCTGTACCTGATGAAGGAGCTCAAACTGTTGCAGGCATCTTAGCTCACAAAGCTCCTTAAATGCATACATGAGACCAGGCAGTGTGTAACAACAGAAAGGCAGGACAGTGAGAGAGTTACAGATTCAAATCTATCTTCCTCTTCGCCCTTTACCGCCTTTCATCCCTCCTCTGCCACCCTTGGACTGTCCTCCTCTGCCTTTTCCACCTTTACCATGTTGCTCCTTCCTCTGCATTCCGCGCATGTCTTTCTTCATGCGACTGTCCACAACCTTGAATTGTCCCTTGACACCAGCGGGCCGCCTCACTTTCTTGCCAGCTCCCTTTTTGCTCACAACATAGGTAACTTCTCTCTTCTCCTTCCCGATGCCGGCTTTCTTGTAGATACTGATGAATGGACAAGAACAGAAATGATTAAATGATATTATCTACAGTAAAGAAATGCATTTGATCAAAATTTGAGGTTTCAGCTCCAACCCCCGCAGGTGTGACATCATACCTCTTCAGCTGAGCCGTCTTCTCCCTCTCTGAGATGTCCACTGTGTTTACGACTGCCTCTGCTTTCTTTTTAGCCTGCTCCATCTTCTTCAGCATCTGGAAATACCACAAAGAAACAAACCAGTTCAGATCCACAAAAGCCATGAAAGCAAATTTTGGTACAGTCAACGTCTCGTCCTTTTTCACTTAAATTTCTTCAACTTTCTTTTGTTTCATGTCATCATCATGCAGCTGCACCACCACCACCACAGGACTTTCCCCTGATCTTACCCTTCTCTTCTTCCTGGCTTTGGCCTCTGCGACGCGTTTGATGGGTCGGGCATCGATCTCCTTCCATTTTTGTTTGAACTCCTCCACCATCTCTTTGGTGACCGGCACCGGCTTCTTCCTGTGTTTCCGCTCATCGACCAGGAACCACTCGGGTACATCCCACTGCTCCTCAGAGCTAGCAAACCTGAAGGAGCACACAGTCAGCTTACTGTACAGGTACATACTTATGTTATGTATGTGTATTGTTTATGTACCAAAATGTACCTTTTTTTTTTAAAATTGTAATTCATAGAACTCTCAATCTGATTTTTTTTAGAGAAATTATTTTGGTTATCAAAACTAATGCTGTGTCTGATTATGTGTAAAATACACAATCAGTGATCAAAACATTAGAGCTAACATGCTCAGAAGATATTTAGCAACTTTAATTTTTTATTTTTAAAAGGCCTTCCTTGTGCTTTTTAATCTATATTTCTCTTATTGCTTATCCATAAAGGATGTACATCTTTGAATGCAAATTCAGTATATTTTCACTATCCATCACATTGCTGCACTAGAAGGTATTTAAAGCTGCAGGATTTGGTAGGAGGTTTAACAGTGTTACTCTGTGTCTCATCTAATGTAGCTGTTATATTTATTTTGACAATGGATTTGTTTTAGTCGATACAAAACATCATCATCCTCCTCCTTTGACATTATTTATGAAGTTGTGAGATGACACTTTGTCTTATGCACATGCCAACCTGTGAAAGGAGCCGTCCATCAGGTCCCTGGCTCTCTTCTTAGACGTAGCGATCTGAGCTCCCAGTGCCAGGCCTTCTGCATCCAGGATTCTTGCTTTCTTACCTGAATAGCACAGAAGTGAATATTCCTCTTTCTTACTAATATAACCTTCCAGTCGATGCTTTTTTATTTGTATACATCAATTCTAAGAAATGCATGCATTTGCGATTCCAAAGTAAATAGTTAGAATGGAAATCATCAGCAAAACGTCAATTCATAAAAAAAATAAAAATGTGTTTCTCATACTCACTCATGCTCTCTACAGGAACAACCTGAAGGTCATCGTCATCAGCCAGTCCTGAAATCCCACCAGCCCCGCTGGCCTGCTTTATCCTGCTAATCTCCCTGGAACAAGCAGCAATATATGTTCATGTATTATTGTGTTCAGTAGTTTGGATGTCAATTATATTATAGTGTTGTAACATTGGATTCCTTATACATTATTCAGAACATAAAAACAGCATAGAAGGTATTACTGCTCATCATCGCTGCTGTCATCTGAGTCGCTGTCACTCTCTGCAACTTCCTGTGAAGGCACCGCCTTTTCCTCCACTGGCAGAGCAGCCTGCTCCTCCTCCTTCTCTTCTATATCATCAGCTTTCCTCTTTTTGCTTTTTTCTATAAAAGGTTTCCAAAATTGAAAATACTTTGTCAGTCCAAGGGGATACTTTAGTACTGTCATTTTAAACTCTTCTTGTTTTTTTAAAGCATTTTTGAGGACTCCTTGAAATCCATTTTTTAAAAAGAAAGGACTTTCAGCAACATCTGTGAATAAATGTCAGAGGAATTTGTTACCTTTTTTTTTGTTCAGAAGCCACTCGGTCTGTTGGAGCTCACATTCTGCGTCCCCTTCCAGATCAATCTCAGAGAAGATGCCCTACAGAGTGAAAGAAGACATGGTTAAATGTTTCACAGTAATTAGACTTTCTGCAGGTAATGCAGAGTAGAGGTCAGCAACAGAAATGAAGATTAAACAAATTTGTGCTGCAATCAGTTTAAAAATTGTAAATATTACGTTATAGGTGGAATTCTACACAAACCTTGCTGAACCACAGGTTTGTCTCTCGTTCTTTCTTCTCATCCTTTCCCTCTAGTTCCACCAGCAAGCCGCTCTCCTGCCCGTCCTCCTCTTCTTCTTCTTCATCGAACCTTACTCTGGGAAACATAAATAAACAGATTACAAAAAACTACATAAGGAAATCTTGAACAAAAATATCAACAAAACCATTCGTTTAACCAGCCAATTACTTCTTTGGTGCTTTTTTCTCTAGCTCTTCCTGTCTCTGCTCAATCTCTTCCAAGTCCTCATCATCTAAATCAGAAGCTAGAGACATTTTGTCTGCCTCGTCGTCATCCTCCTCCTCATCAGACAGGTGAAGGTCGTCGTCTCCTTCTACTAGGGCGTCTGCAGCCTGCATGTCCCCCTTGGATATGTCAACCAGCGCCTGATGGAGAGAGGAGAAAACCAAAGCAACATAAGCATTGAGGAGATGTCCAGGAGCTGTTTCATGAGACCAGTGTTAACCCCACTGACTGTATATTTCCCCTGCACATTCTAATCTTGTTTAACCCCCGATATCAAGAACCATTTATTTCTGTGGCATCAACTTGGTGTGTCTTTGCGCTTGTGATTGTGTGAGGTATCTGTGTGCACTCTTCACCTGTTGCTTCTTGATGGTGGCGAGAGAGAACATGGATGAATCGTTGGTATCTGCGATGGAGACACCAGGGAGGTCCATCTTCAGCTCCACCCTCTCCCTCTGCTTCCGCCGCTCCTTCAGCAGCTTCCTCTTCTTCCTGTAGGAGCATCACGGTTACACCAAATGTCTCAGAAAATGTCAAACCAGCCAGTTGAAATTTTTTGACATTTTAGGAAGATGGTAAGAGGTCAATGACAGCAAAAGTGTTCCTCCATCCATCAGCAATACAAAACTTCAGAAACTGAGATGTATCCCCCCCACCCCAAGTTAGAATTTAGGATTAGAAACTACAATGATATTCTGCAAACACGTAGAATAAGTAGAAGCTGAAAATCCAGGCAAAATTAAATTTGTATTAATGTCGATTAGAAAAAAAGTTGTAATCCTGTCAAACCTTTTTAGCTCTGCCACCTCCTCCGCTTTCAGCTCCGCTAGTTTCTTCTCCATTTCTTCCTCTTCCTGTTCCTCGTCCATCTCCTCCTCTTTCTTCTTCTCCGGTTCGTCATCTGAATCGCCCTCTGCTTCATCAGAACTTAGGCTAAAAAGAAAGCAAAGGCATTTATTCAATCTGCCATGACACAATCTGGCAGACATAGATGATCATCTTAAGTTCTCTTTTTGTTCATGTGTTTCTAAGACTTTACTTGATGTCCTGGTCCGGCTGTTTGGACTCCATCTTGAGTCTTTTGGTCACAAATCTCCTCAGCTTGGACCTCCAGCTCAGCAGCAAACTGAAGAGGTAAGGATGGAGGAAAGAAGAATACACACAATGATGATTGAGTCACTAAAACGTTATCTGATTTTGTTCATTTAAAGAGAGCACCAACAGGGATTTGCGTATGTAGAAACCTCAGTTGGGAGTGAAAAGACGTACCGGAGCTCTTTGCGACCCAATACTTTGATGTCACGACAACACTCCTTTACCTCAGCGCTAGTGGCCGGGTGAGACTCCAGTTGTGGGTTGTCAAAGGCGATCTGAGTGAAGACAACAGAATGAGAATAGCGACAAAGGGTTGGTTTCCCTAAGGTTGATGTTGTGGACTGTAGTGTCATAATCAGATCAATTGTATTTAATCGTGAACGAGTTATCGGATTAATCTGCAACAATTGTTATTGAACTGCATTCTCTTGGACACAGCAGAAAATGTGAGGGCCTTCAGCATCATTCTTTGAAGAACTTTAAGTAGAACAGGGACCTCACCTCACTGGCTTTCGACAGGAAGTCCACAGCGTTTTCGGCTTTCAGAAAAGCGGTCACCGTGAAACTGTGATAGAGCGTCAGCTCACCGTCTGCGTATCCCTCCGCCTGAAACAGAGGAGCAGCTTATTCATCAGTTATGGATGCAACATTTGGGGGTCATAAGTATACATTACAACGTAAGTGAGCTGGGTCCATACCAACATGATTACAAATTATATGATGTGTGTGTGTGTGTGTGTGTGTGTGTGTGTCTTAGCAAATCATTGGGAAGTTGTGTTGTGTGTTCTTATTGTGATTAATCAGTTAACTTCAAGTTTTATTCCCTTTATTCCACCCAGTGCACACACCTTGGGCTTCTTGACAGGAATCAGCTCCCTCACAGTTTTGGCCTGCACCTCCACCTCTTTGAACGCATGTTTGGGGTCAAAGAACTTGCCATCAATTTTGTCTGGCGCAAGAAAACCTAAGTGGGGATAAGAAAATAGTATCATATGCACGCAGCATAAAAAAAGTTTCATCACATCGCTGTAATCTGCCGCTGGCACTGACCCTGACAGATGACAAAGATCTCGGCGGACTCGTTCCTGGAGGCCTGCGGCTTGGTGGCCTGCACCTTTTTGAAGAACTGCTGGAAGATCCAAAGCAGTGGCTGGTAGTCTTTGGAGCGGAAGACCTTTGTAACAAAGGTGCCACCTTTGTTCAGAAACTCAACGGCCAACTTCAGGGCCATGAGGGTCAAATGAGCTGGGGATGAGAAGGGATGCAGATGTTTCAAAAAGTGTGGTTATAATATTTGCCCTTAAAAAAAAAAAACTACTCCTGGATGAGAAGGGAACACAAGCATATTAGAGGAATAATGATTAGGTAGAAATTATACACACATCAATGATAGTTGCTGACACATAGTACTGTTGTCTAATTACATCATGGTTTTGCTGTGGGGCAAAAGGTTATAGGATGTGCAAGGTGTTCCAACATGCGACTGAATATTTATATATAACGTCTCAAAACATTTGCTTTGACACCCACCTTGGGAAAAGGCGTCATGTGACCAGTTGGCTCCCACATTCGGGGCTCCATCATTCAACACAACATCAACCTTCCAAGTGTGTAGCTCTTTTCGTAAAGCCTGCATAAAGGAGAGCCAGGAAACAGAGTTTAAAAATCCATGTTGAGGTCTATTTTATAGTTTGGGAAAATAAAGCTGTCAACGACAACTACCAGGTTATTGAGTTAGTTATCCTGTGAATATTGGTAGACGCACAACATAACAGAGCACTGCCTCACCTGTCTACATTTATCTGTAGTGATGTCTTCTTGCAGTGCCACCACATTGGGGATGGCCTTGATGGGCACCAGGTCAACACCTGACAGGAGAAAACATTATTTAGAAAACGTATCTCACATTTTAAAAAAAGGAGCAATATGAGCGATATCTACTTAATCATAAAATGACTTCATCATCAGACATTAAGGAAACATACTACGCTGAAGTGCTGGCTTCTCTAACAACTATGCAGCAGGCACTGTGTCCTCCTCCTAAGTTTCCAGAATGGTCTATTTGTTTTGACCGGAGAAGGTCTGCGGCTTGAAGGCACCCCCACAGCCTTGTTTCTATTTCCCTCCACGACGACAAACTTTGTAAAACTAGGATAAGTATTGGAGAGGCCTTTGAAAATGGAGAAAGGTTTCGAGACTGATGCAGTCTGCAGCTGGCTACACAGAAGCATCGGTGTCTGCGACATGGTAATCTGTGTATGCATCTATTCTAGGGAGGAGGGGGCGGGGGAGACGGCTCTCTCCAAAGTTTTGAATTGGGACTGCAGTAGCAATGTATAACACTACAGATCAGATTACATAGTGCTCCTTTAAAATTGTAATTTCCATAACTAACCAAAAAACGCAAAACAACTTAATCTAAATGCTTAAACAGACAAAGAATGAATCTTGACATGTTCATATGAATGACATTAAACTCACCAATGATGAGACTTGATACAGGCATAAATTTGGACGCCACCTGCAACCTGTAAAAAACATTTTAGTACAGGTTTATTCTTTGTGCCAGCTGTATTCCACAACATGTTGCTGATCTGCCTCTCTAGACAGATAAATCCAGGATATTATGGCAATGGTGCACTTACATCTAATAACTCCAAAGCTTACACTTGCATTACAGCACCGAGGAAAAGCAGAATAAAGTTTAAATAAAATTAAATGGTTTTGGTTCCAGGTAAATATTTATTGGTCAAGGCAGGTAGAGGACATCTGTGCGTTAGTATAAAACCTTTGAAGATGCAGTGCAACCAACCAAACCATTCTCATGGTGCTGAGGCCACAGAAAAGCTCATCAGTAGTTCACATTACTTTGAATCCTTTATTCAAATTCAACCCCCTCCCCACCGGATTGTTGATGGACGGCTTGCCTCCCCCCACCCCCTTGCTCCCTATCCCTCTTCCTGCATCTTATCCCATCTCTCCCCCTATCCCTTTCCAAGCCCGGCGCAGTCTAGGCCTGTGAAGGCTGTTTCGTCATGAGCCGGGGATCCAGACGAAGATTTCTGCCTTTTAATAAGGCAGTTTTTTTTCTTACCACTGTAACTTTTGCTGCTTTGCTAAAGTGCTCATGATGGCTACGCCTGATCTTCGTAATACTGCAATAAGTAAGGTATTTTACCTGCTTTTTGTAACATCAGAATGAGTAAGGTCTTTTTACCTGCTCTTTTGTAATGTTAACAGACAAAGAGTAAAGTATTTTACCTGCTTTTTGTAAAGTGTCTCGATATAACACTTGTTATGAGTTGACGCTACACAAATAAAAATTGATTGATTGAAATTGAAGGTTAAATCGTGTCAGTTTAATGACAGTATAATACAATTCTGGTCAGGTTGTCCAGGAACTCGGCCCCCCTTATATCACCTCAATAAGTTATCGACCTGTACAATATGTCCATATTCTGTATATCATCTGTAATCTAGTATAGCACTGCACCTTAATCTGTATATTATAATCTGAAGAATATACTTATATTTATAGCATTTATTTATATTTATAGCATCCCATTAATCCATCCATATATATACCCAATAATTCACTTCTTTTTTTTTTTAGTCTACATCTGTACATTTTGTAATTACTTGTACATAGCACAGATTCTTGCACTTTCTGCTTATTTGCACTTCTGGTGAGATGCCAAACCTCATTTCGTTACTCTATACTTGTACATGTGTGATGACAAGTTGAATCTCATCATCATCTCATCTCAGGTTCCTGCTTCTATCCTGTAGATCTGATACAACTCCAAGTGTCCAGATAACATATAAGCAATCGCAAGTGCATTTTCAATAACAAAACTAACAAACCCAGGGTTGATTAAACAAACAAAATAAATGTTTTTAAACACCCTGCAGAATTAAACCATCGACATGATGAGTGAACATGTTAAAACTGAGCTCACCATCCTCCAGGAGCTGCACACAGGTCCACCAGAGCTCTGGCTTTCTGCAGAAACTGGAATTTACGGTTGAGCTGGATGAGTTTGAAGGAGGACCGAGAGCGATAACCTGTCGAAGACAAACATGTGATTAGACATTTGATCAGATGAGCAACATCAACTGAGAGTCTTCTACTGTGTAGCTTCAACGCGTGAGGTCTCAAAACTTGTTAATTTTACTCTAGACTTGGCACACTTACCTGTTTCTTTGGCAAGGTGGTAGAATTTATCCTTTCGGGTCTTTCCGACTTTAAGTTTCTTCCCCATGTTTTTTTTTCTGGGTTTAAAACTGAGCTATTACACAGAAATAACACACTCAGTCTGATCGTGGCGCAGTTAAACGTCCATGAAATCAACACGTGCAGCTTGCCCCGTCGCAGACTTTGACGTCATTCTTTTCCCCGGTAACTTCTTCTTCGTCTGATTTTTTTTTGTTTTGTTTTCTGGTGCTTGAGGGATATTAGCGCAACCTGCTGGGCTGGGGTTTATTTGTTGCGCTTGCTCGCTCCGAATACAAACAACTACTGACTAAATATGTACAATTATTTACAGTCTGCGGGTCCCAACTTCACAACATCAGAGAGGTATGTTTGATTTGTGTTTTTGATTTTGGAAAAAGTTTTGACTGCACATTAACTTGTCATGTTGTGACCACATGGAGTTTAAGGATAATAACACATATTTTGAACAAATAAATAATTTGGTTTCGTCATGCAGCACTCGCAGGCATACAGGGAAACTGAGATTTTACACTTATAGAAGAATAAATAATTGTAAAACAACGTGGCTGCTACACATTTAATTGTGTTGTGGCTTATTTGAATTTGCATGTAAACAGCAGCAACAAGTTATATTGATATTGAGTTTCATCCTCACATTACAGAAAGAGTTGGGAAACACTTCCCATAAACTTTTGAGTGCAAATTACAATCATTTCTTATTAGTTTGAAGGATTTGTGTAGCAAGAGCTGCTAAAATCAATTAGAATTATGAGGTAGGCCTATATACATTGATATTAGGCTGGACTGTTATATTTGAATAGGCTGTCTGATGTGCTCTAACTTCAAGTTTTCTCTGTTTTAGGATAGCCTACTGTTATCCACTATGATGCGGTCAACACAGCAAATTGTCCTAAAACTGAGTGGGAAGTCAAACAGAACATGAGTGACTCTGTGACTCCACATTTTCACGCCTTTTTTTCGAGTCACCAAGCCACAGCTTGAATATCTGATAGCTATACCTACACACCCTTAAGCCAACCTTTACTTGGTAATTTCTCTGGCAGAAAGACTGGGAACAGGTGCGGGCGAACCATGACACGGAAGCCCAGCCTGAAAAATGTTTTTTTTCCCTTGTTTTGTGACAGTGGTAATCCAATGTCAGGATGGCTGAGGAGCTGTGTGAGCTTCAAGGGAGGGAGGATGCAGAGTGAATGTAAGGAGTGGTTATTAAGGGGGACGGGTTGGCCTGTGCTACAAAGATGAGAGGTCTGTCCCCTAACAGACACTGTGGTAGTGGATCTTCAGTGACTGGTCAAGTCAGGTGGCGCTTCCCCATAATGAGATACTGAGCAAGGTTTGAAAGTGAAGAATAGGATCTTAATTTGAATAAAATACACATTTTGAAGAAACCATTCACATTACAAGTTCAAATTGAGAATATATGAACATATTGTCTTCTTTACTAATGTAACCTCCACAAGCACAGAGATCCGATGGCTATTCAATGAAATAACTCTTCTTTATGTGTTGTCTTTCCAAGCTCACAATACCTCTTATTCAGAGGAGCAGTGTGGCTGCCTGTGAATGGGACAATGCCTCTCTGTGGGTGTATAGTGCCCGGGTGACCTTAGCAACAGTGTGAAACTGTCATCACTCAGAGCAGCGACACTGAAATACCTCCACCAGGACCCCCAGCTACTGGTTTGGCTTTTGGAATATTTTACGACCTTTTTAATCATCTCGAGAATTGGAAACTCAATCTCTTGCTTTTATTTCTTTTCGAACTGGATTTTTTCCACGGTTATGTGCGGATTTATGATGGAGAATTAAAATGGTGAGGAAGAAAAAGCTGCTGGTGTTCGAGTAAGTATCACTCTTATATGGCCTCTGATGTCATTACGCCAACACCAAATCATTATTTTAAAGAACTTTAGAGATGTCTAATGAATCTATAGTTTCATTTTATATATTATTTCTAGAAAGGGTTTTGTGTATTAAGATACAGATGATGTTTATAGAGCATTATAACATATACGTTATGACACTAATCTTTATGGTTGAATAATTATATTATGTGTATGTTTTCATGTTAGTAGCATCTCAGTGACCCCCTGATTAGGTCTTGGTGTTGTAGCTTTCTTTTTTCATCATGGCTTGTGCATCATATATAATTGATAAGATGGAATCACTAATTGCTCTCCTGGGCAGATATAGATTACATCCCGACCCTGTGTTATTTTGATCAGAGCTACATTCTTAGCCTTCCTTTAATACACACAAAATATACATTTTAATAATTTATATGTATCATTAGATTATTCAAGGTCATGTATTTAAAAATAAGTTGTGGAAGTTGAAACATTGGTTTATTTAACTATTTATGGATGTTTATTTTCTATCTGAAATAACCTGGGCTCAAACTATTTTTCTGTCAGCTTCCTCATTGTGTTGACGCTTTTGTAAGCAGCACAGGTGCTCGTGTGTATTGTCTGTGTGTGAGCTGGTGTGTATTGTCTGTCTGTGTGTGTATGGATTGCCTTTACATTGTACCATCCTATCCAGCATTCTCTATCACTGAGAATTAAGTCATTTCTGCTAAAAGTAGCTTTGTTGTTTGTTTTTTTCCTATCTGTTTTGTTTTCTTCTTAGAATTTGTGGAAGCATGATGTGGGATGGATAAGCAACAACAAACATCTACTGTAAGTTGACTGAAAGGTTGTTAGTAACATGACATTTAATATTGTGCCTGGTATTAATGACAGGATATTGTGGATGTGTAATGTTGGAGTATCAATGTCCTCCATGGTGATTTTAAGGGTACATTCACAGGTCACCTAAATGGTAAAACTGAAACCATTATGACAATTCATCTGACAACTGAAGCGTTAATAGAAAAGTAAGATTTGAATTGATTACAGTTTTGGAGTTGGATGTTTGTTGACTGTACAGTGGTAAAAAAAAAATGAATAATGATGTTTTCGTATCTCTCTCTCTCGGCATGATTGCAGATGGCCTCTAATGACCCTGACCTTTCTGACCCCTCTGGTGACCCCCAGCCTGGTGACCTCATTGAGATCTTCAGACCAGCCTATCAGCACTGGGCTCTCTATCTGGGCGATGGTTATATAATCAACTTAACTCCTGTCGGTCAGTAAGAAACAGCTATTGACATCTAAAAATCGGCCAAGCAAAGCTTTGCTACTACTACTACTAATAATAATAATAATAATATTAATAGTCATATTGATTATAAGTGTTATCTCAGACAACAGAGGTTTATTTTGACACACTTTGTCCTGATGATTCATTCAAACTAATGTGAGATGTATAATCAGATGCCTTTTCATTGAACAACTTATAATTATTAATTTATTTTATTTAAAGTTGATTTAACCAGGGAAAACCTCACTGAGATTAAGAATCTCTTTTTCAAGAGTGTCCTGACCAAGACTGGCAGCAACACATTTTATCAACGTTACAGACATTCAGTAAGTCATGTAAATATTTACAACACACAGGTCAATATATCCATGGTCACAGACCAGACTTCCTCCATCTTCCTCCAACACCTTCAATCTTCTTTTTAAATTATTTAAAGAGACTGACCCAAATCCTGCTGCAGCAGATTCCAACCTGCAGGAGCAGCATACCTGAAACTTAATGTCCCCGTTTCAAACACACTTTAGGAGCAGATAACAAGTTTTGAGACAGCGTTGCAGAGCCAAGACTGTAACTTCCAACATTTTTCCCATAAATAAAATAACACATGTATGAGGGAAGCAGGTTAAGTATTGCCTTATAAATCAAGATCAATGATGATGAGTTAGGGCGTTGAGATTTGTGAAGTACCTCAATGCTCCATGATACACAGTATCCAAAGTTTTAGGAAATTGAAAAGATGCATGCATAGAACATCACCGTAGTGGAGTACAATAAAATAAGTTTTGGGGGTTTAAAAGTCATGACTTATCTCTGAAATAAAGACCCAGCTGTAAGTGTAACTTCTTTGTGAACTGCAGAAGATAAAGCTTAAAAGACAGCAAATCCTCAATAAAGAATAAAATATATTTATAAGAAGATACAAATCACGTATCTTCAATCACGTCACCCTCAAACCTAATAATAGAAGGCAGGTTCTGTGGCCTTTTCTTTGAGTTTGTAAACTGAATGAGTTTCGTTTTAATCAGCACTAAAAATCAACGTAGCTCACGAAAAGTATCCTGTACAGCATCAAAGGTCTCTTTTAAAAGATAGAGAGCCCGATGCTGTATAGGAGCGGAGCAATAAACAACAGTATCATCTGCATATGAAAATGAAAATTTGTATTAAGAACACTATGAATGGGGATGCTGGTGGCCAATGGTTAGTTTGGAGGCTATGGAGGCTGTAGTCCTCCAAGTGGGCGGCCCGGGTTCGAGTCAGACCTGTGGCTCTTTTCTGGCATGTCATTCCACACTCTCGTTTTATCCCTAATTCCCGACTCTATCCACTGTCTTATCTCTCCAATACGGACACAAAATGCCCCCAAAAAAGAACACTTTGAACGATAATGTCAATATAAAATGAAAATAACTGTAGTCCCAAGACTTATTATTGTAAGAAATGTATAGGTTATACCTGCAGCCTGCACACACTGTTACCTTTTTTTTTTCTTTTTTTTTTTATTCCAAGCCAACAGCCAAATTGTTCAAACTGTCCAAGACTATGTAGTCTGTGTTTCATAATTACATTGTCAAAAGTATCGAAGGCCTGCGACAAGTCAATGAAAAGGGCTGCACAGTAATCCGTATTGTCCATGACTTAATGAAATCACTGCCTTTAAAGCTGCTGTGGTTGTACTTTGTTTTTCCTAAAACCTGACTATTGGATAAAATATTGTCGGACAATAAACATTTATTTGTACGTTTGGAAATGGGCTTTAATAATTGTTTTAGCGTATTGATCCGACAATAGATAAGTACATATTTGGGAGCCATAGTGTTGCGAGTCTTTGTGCATCATATCTAGTGATTTTTTTTTACGATTCAGCACCTAAATAAGTGATGTGCGTGTGTTTGCTGACTTTTTCTGAAATGAAGTCTATCCCAGTCAAGACCAGAACCCCTTGCTTTAGGTTAAGCTACGTTGTGTTTTCATTCAGTAACCTGGATACCAATAAGATTGATTTTCTCCCAAGCAAAACTGAAGATATGAAAATGCTCCATATTTCGCTTGTTTGTTGTTGTTTACTCAGTGATTTGGAGAGTATGACTTTCACATGGAACATGCTATTAATTAAAAAATTAAACAGATTTAGATGGAAAATCTGAATATCAGTCTTCATATTTTAAGTATGATGGAGTCAGATTTTTGATTGAAAGTTCAGTTTTGGGCTTGCGACTGTTATTTCACATTAAATATCATTATAAGATTTGATCTAAAACACTTTATACTTGGGTACTTTTTACTGAAGTAAATCTAGTTTCAAATTGTATATTCCCTTTTATTTGAAAGTACTGGTAGTTCAGTTTTGACTTTTCAAAGGATGATGAAATACTTTGTTGTCTTTGGCTCAGATTCTGCATGAAGTGTCTGTATGAACTGTTTGTTGTACATTTCCTCTTTATACATTTTCAACATGTTCACCCTAACCTGCAACATTCTAGGTCCCAGATCCTTAAGTATGTTTTCAAAACAATTTTTGTTTAACTCCTCCCCAGATGAGAGCCCCGCAGCCGCCATGTCCAGCGTGAAGTCCGTCTTTAGCCGGAAGGCGGTGGTGCGCATGCAGCTGCTGAAGGAGGTGGTGGGGAGTGACTCATACCGTGTAAACAACAAGTACGACCACAACCACACACCTCTACCCATCAGTGAGATCATCCAGCGATCGCAGGTCCTCATCGGCCAGGAGGTGTCCTATGACCTGCTGGGGAGCAACTGCGAGCACTTTGTTACCCTCCTGCGCTACGGGGAGGGGGTGTCCGAGCAGGTCTCTCATTGTTTGTTTTGTTTCTGTCTCATGTGTCATCAGGGCAAAACACACTTTTTACTCAAAATACCACAGTGAGTGACCACAAATGTCACTACTGTCATTGTTGTGCTATAGAAGTATATGTTCTAAGACATTTAAACAAGACAAATTATTTACCACAGTGGTAAATTAAAGTAATCTTTAACGTAAATAAATCTCACAATATTTAAATTCTAATTGCCTGTGTTAATTTTATTACTCCGTATGGTTTCAAACTATTTTTCTGATATGTCATTGTGTGGTTGCCTGGGAATAACGATTTGCATGATAATCAAAAGCTTATGATTGTTACTTTCTCTTTCTCTTTCAGTCGATCAATCCTTATTTGTATAGCGCCAATTCATAACAAAAGTTATCTCAAGACATTTTACGCTAAGAGCAGGTCCCAACCTCACTCTTTATTACTATAGCTGACATGAAATTATGAATCAAAATGTTAGGGACGCAGTTTTATTCTTCTTAACTTGGAGTGAGTTCATTTTTTTCCATACCCATTTTTTTTTTTTTTTTATCAAAATAAGCTTAACTGTAAGTATTTAGTTAACCAGTTAGCCTGGGTGGCTTGTTTCATATAGGAACAAGTTGGTAGATGTTTGAGATCCAGTACATGATAAATTGTCTTTACTGTGCTTTTTTATTTTATTTACGAGACTCATTGGCTAGTTGATACACTTTGTCCAACTCCTTTCATCGTCAACAGACAACCTAAATAATCTGAAAAAAAAAAAAAGAAGCCCTTTGTTCTAACATCTCCTGTTTCCTAATGGTCCTCAGTCCACCTCCTCTTCCTCTCCTTGTCTCCACAGGCTACACGGGCCATTGGGGCCATCAGTTTGGTGACGGCAGCAGCCAGCGCCTTCTCTGTCTTGGGACTGATCAACACACGATCCAGAAACAGGCCTTTCTGACAGCTGTATTTCCTCCCAACATTCATGCGGCTGTGAATTAAAATGCATAAAAACATCATTAAAATGTAAAGGAAATATAAATGACTTCATTATTTCTTTATAAGTAACTATCCTTGTTTAGTATGAACAACACTGATCAAGTCTGTTAGTTGGGTAAACTTATGGGGATCATGTGCTGCTGCCATGTGTTAAATTACCTTGTACGACAAGATATTAACTTGTGGGAACAACATAATATCTTTTTGTCAAGTTAATATCATGTGCGCACAATATATATATTTTTTTACTTTTTGGGACTTCGGGGGCTACATAATAAACCTCATTCAGGTTCTGAAAGTAATAATTTTTCATGATACTTGTGCAGCTCTAGAGAGAGAGAACAGATAAATATCATTAAAGTATAAAAGAAGATTTGCTTGAAGACTTGCTCCAAACTTTCTGTATTCATATATATTGTATACAGCCTGTCACCCACTGTGAACTGGGATTGACTCCAGTCCCGTTAAACCCTTTACAGGATAAACCAGAGAAGACAATTGATTGTTGGTGCTGTAACATGATTAGACCAGTGTACCAGTTTAGCGATGTGCTTTTGAAACTGGCATGAATGTTTCTTTAACTTTCTTTCTAAGCACAATAATTATGCACCTTTACTGTTTTACACATGATTTGTATTGTCAGGATGTCCATGCTGTGAAGTTGCCTTGGGGGGTATTATTCAGTTAACTGAACAGGACTCAGTAAGGTATAGGGAACTCAGGGTTCTCGCTCATTGATTGGCTGCAGCCCGCCAACCTTTACGTCATTTGTCTCCTCCCCCTGTCAAAAAGTGAATTTGTTAGTTACGTCAAGAAGCCGAGAGTTAATCCGAAAGAAGCAGGAAGTTTGATACAATAAGCTTCAATATATAAATATACCCTAATGATTGATTTGTTTGTTTAGTCACAAACTGCATGTTATGCACATTTATACGTAAAAACTAGAGTAAAAGCAAAAATTGCATGATGAATTGCTACTAAGTAAGGGGTAATTTGACTTTCATTGGCTTCAAATATAAAATATAAAATTAGTCAAAATCAATAGCAACGATAAAATATGGTCTACTAAAAAATAAAAAAAATAAAAAATAAAAAAGTATGATTTGCATAATCAAAAACATGGGAAAGGTTTCATCATTTGAATGTTACAGATAACCACCACGTGTATTTAAATTATACGCAAATCAGAGGAATCTGAAACTGAAGACTTTGCAACCACATTCAAATGTTTGACCTATGTTTCTGGGCACAATGTCAAACGCTGCAGCTCAGGTCAATACGGCTTTTATTGTGAAAGTCGTACCGGAAGTGAAACTCTTTATCCACAATAACCTTTCGGTTTTTTTTTTTTTTACCAACACTGGACACAAACAGAAGGTTAGCTAGGCTTGACAGCAGGACATTATTTAACAGGGACGGATCCTCTGTGTTATTGCGGCGGATCGAGATTGTTTGTGTAATGAAAAGAGGACATTGAGCTGTTTTAGAAACGTGGTAAGTGAAATAAACAGCAATAGTTACTCCTCTGACGCGTTGTCGTTCATAACATCAGCTAGCTAAATGTGTTAGCTTGTTTGGCAACTGCAGGCGTCCTCGTGTGTGAGAGATTTAAGAATCAAATCTAGTTAAAGGTTTTTTTTACGGCCTATTATTACCACGAACCATCTAACCGCGTCGGAGCAGTGTAATGTTATTCCCTTGGATGGTAACTATTCTGTTTGTCAGCTGGCACACCTGGGTTTGACCCCTCTTGACCCCTCTTGACCCCTCTGTGTGTTTAGATTGAACGTCATGGCTTCAGCTCCTCCACTCACGCGCTCAGACTCGGCTCGCGGGGAGTTCTCCCCTCTGAAGCACTTTGTCGTCGCCAAGAAGAAGATAAGTGATGTGTTTGAACATCTGCTCAACTACGTGAAAGAGACCTCGGAGTTTGTGGAAGGTGAGATGCTGTGATCTGTTTTTTTTTTTAGTGTGCAGCTACAAAATGTCAAAAGAGAAGTGACTGGATTAACGTGCTCTTCATTTGTCTTGTCACCCTCCGTCTGGCTTTTTTTGTGTGAAGTAAAGTGTGGTATTCATCTCTGTGTTGGACAGAAACCTGTGGGAATAAAGCTTTGGAGAACATAGCGAGTCAGGATCAGAAGTTGGAGATTCAGGCTTATGCTGAGAAACTGGCTATAATTAAGGAGGTGCTGGCACGTAGACACATGAAAGTGGCCTTCTTCGGCAGGTAAGTACATGAATACACTCTGATGGATCATACTTTCTTTTTTGAATAATAACTAACTAGTCCTTTAATGGACACAGTTAAATTAACCATGCATTATCTATTGTAACAAATTCATTGTGCATTATCTGCGTTATTTGAACCATGAAGTATACTTTTTATTAGAAGAGCATGTGTCAGGGAAAAACTGAGATTTTTTTTTTTTTGTTTGTTTTTTGAACGTGCTTACATTGAAAGTATTTCTTGTTTTATCTGTGTACTTACAATATCGACTTTTCAGACTCATGAGTAGCTTTACAGTTTGTGTATTACAATGTGACACCTTTGGACTTTCCACATAAACATTCAGAGAATAAGCCAAGTTGTTCACATTCATCCAGTTCATGTCTTGTTTGTTTTTAGGACCAGTAATGGTAAGAGCACTGTGGTCAATGCCATGCTGAGGGACCGCGTGCTGCCCAGCGGGATTGGCCACACGACCAACTGCTTCCTGAGCGTGGAGGGCACCGATGAAGACAAAGCTTATCTCAAGACGGAGGGCTCCGAAGAGGAGAAGAGCATCAAGGTAAATGAGTATGTTGGCACACAGTTTTACATGAACACACTCTCAAAATCTGTCCATCTTCACTAACCAAGCCACCGGTTGCTGTCGCCTTTGAACACTTGTCATCCGATTAAACTGATAATACAAGTTGGGATATCTGAGAAGTGCAGTCAGATTAGCAAGAATCTTGTTAAAGGGGTTTAAAATGTTGTAAGTGCTGTACTTGAATGGGTGTCACAGATGAGCATACAAGCTGACAAGGTTAATCTCTCTAATCTGCTTTGCTGATTGTTCTACAGGTTGTTTTATGTGCAGTCGTTGATTTTTCAAAATCAAATGTACAGTTTTTATCAAAGATGACATTTCCAGTTTGTGATATATTCATAAAAATGAATTAAAAAAAGGAAGGGTTATAAACAATTAACAGTGTATAATTTCATGTGTTCATAACAGATGATCCACAAATTCACACATCAGTCACTTTTTGATCTGTCGGCTGTATTTGTTTACATTGTGTCTGCAGACTGTAAACCAGCTGGCTCATGCACTCCACATGGATGAGAGTTTGGATGCGGGCTGTCTCGTGCGTGTGTTCTGGCCCAAGACCAAGTGTGCTCTGCTTCGAGATGACCTGGTGCTTGTAGACAGGTAACAGCATCAGTTCATCACATTTCAGAATTCCTATCATTATCAATTTGACCGATTCTAGGACGTAAATAAGTGAGACTTTGACCGAGTCAGCCAGCATTGTGAACAAGAATCTTATTGAGGTGGACGTTGCGTTTGACCTCTTCAATACTACTTCCTCTCCCTAGTCCAGGGACAGATGTCACAACACAGCTGGACAGTTGGATTGACAAGTTTTGCCTGGATGCTGACGTCTTTGTGCTGGTGGCCAACTCTGAATCTACACTCATGAACACGGTAAAGCCTCTCAAGTCTGGTTGATATCCTGTGGAAATTAGACTTTATGTTTGGCAATTGTTGTCATTCTGTGTCAGGAGTTAACTGAATGACGTGAATAAACCTGCACTTTCACTTTCAGTTTACGTATGAAGAAGTGTTTGCAGTATTTAGCATCATGTTTTAACCACAAACTTACACGTATTGTCTTACAGAGAAAATGAAAAAGTGAAAGTTGTCTTAATATTTTGGTTTTGTGTATATATTATTCCCCATTTTTGAATCTGTTGCATAATAGTATGCATTGTTACTCTTATTATTCATCCATCCATATTTCCTTATCTCTGCACAGTCTTTCAGAGTTCAAGTAAACTAGCAAAAAAAGTAAGCTTTCTGTTGTGTCGGCCATTTGAGTACTGAAAAGATCAGTGCTGATGTTTTTTTTTTTTTTATGCTGAGCTGATAACAGAGTGGAGAGTGTGGCTGCCTGTGTTGGTATCCAGCCAACGAGGCCTCACACTTGATTCTCTAAGCTCAGGTATTCGTGCAATGTAAAGCTGGACATCATGGTAATCATGGAGTTCATTAACCCGGCAGCAGCTCTTAAAGGGAAAGAAACACACATTACCCAATGAGCTATTCAATGGAATGAATCCAGTCATGATGTTAATAACGTATGATGGTAGAGTTGAATGTTGCAGTGAGAGTCTGAAATCTCCATGCATCTTTGTTTTGTTTTTTTCCCATGTTACCTCATTTACTCTACTAAACAATATGATTAGCTTCAACATCCCTCTTACTAATCTCTCCTCACCCTTCCGTCTTCTAGGAAAAACACTTTTTCCACAAAGTAAATGAACGCCTGTCAAAGCCCAACATCTTCATCCTCAACAACCGCTGGGACGCCTCAGCAAATGAGCCAGAGTACATGGAGGATGTGAGTCAACCATCTGTTTGTTTTATGTGACAAATAATAAAAGTTTGGTACAGAATGTGATGATTATTTTTTTTATTTGTTTTGTTTGACAAATTTCCATTTCAGGTGAGGAAGCAGCACACAGACCGCTGTGTGGACTTCCTGGTTGAAGAGCTGAAGGTTGTGGATCGTGACCAGGCTCCAAACCGCATCTTCTTTGTCTCTGCCAAAGAGGTGCTCAACTCTCGTATGCAGCGGGCGCAGGGCATGCCTGAAACAGGTGAGGCTTCAGAATATAGCCCTGCTGTTGTTGCAGTTGATAGATTTTTTTTTTTTGGTTTAACAAATTTGTATTATTAGATTGTATAAGCTTTACATGGTACTTAACAGAGTTGCTTACGTACATGTCTTTTTTATTGTTGTTGAGTTGTATTTTTTAGGGACAAAGTTAGATTATTGTCACAAGAGCGCTGGTATCTTATCTTATCTTCTTTCTTCACCACATTAGTGATGCAAATGACAATAATGAAAACCATGATAACAGTAAACAATAATATTTGAACTGAAATATAAAGGCTTATTGAGGATACATGCAGATGGCTGCTGTGCAGTAACTGCCAATATTTTTCATTTTACATACATATGATCATTTCATCCAACAGGTGGCGCTCTGGCTGAGGGCTTCCACGAGAGACTGAAGGAGTTCCAGAACTTTGAGAGGAGGTTTGAGGTGCGTGTGTGTGTGCATGGGTGTGTGTGTGTGCGTGCATGTGTGTGCGTGTGTGTGTGCGTGCATGTGTGTGCTTGTGCGTGTGCGTGCACGTGTGTGTGTGCCCTCTTCATACCTTCCAGTAATTTTAATCCCACTCTTCAAAGAAAATCTGAATAGGGAGAGACAGAATTTGAACTTAATCTAGTATTTTTGGGCATATTTGTGAAAAGTGACAGACATCTCTGCTGCCGGAAATGCATCTCATCTGTTAGAATCTCTTAAGTGGAACAAATATCGCGTCAAATAAGGACAGCGACATCAGGATGGCTGCTGGTTTGTGGAAATCTAAGCAAATCCTTTTGACATTGGCTGTTGAGTTACTTGTGAAGAGAAGATCACATGTTATGAGAAGTGTGGCCTTTTTGTTGTTTTTTTTTTATCGAACAGTGAACCCGAGCTTACGCTTTGTGTAAAGGTTGCACAAACTCAAAGGGTACTTGAGAAATACTACTCTGAAAGAAATGAGTCGCCTGGTGAATGTCTCAGCTTGTGTGTGTTCATGTTGGACAAAGGGTGAATGATGTTACCGCGCAGGAAAAGACGTAAAAATAAAGAAGCGACTGAAAGCTCTTCTTGTAAGCAGAGCAGTCATCGAGGTGAAACCTAGCTCAGTGTTTGGGTTCTGCCGCAAACCTGTGCAGCTTCAGGCTGTCGGGCGCGGGGGGGGGCCTTCGAGACCATTCACTGTGCCTTTTCCATCAACCTGCGTCTTCATTGCTGAAGTCTAGATTCACTTAGGCGAGGGCATCCGTTTGTTTCTGTTCAGCTTCGGTTTTGTTCTGTCATTATCCTCATGTTGACTTTTCTTTGTGTTTCTGTGTTGTTTGTTTTCATCTTGTTCATATGTTTTGATAATACCATTATTAGCATTTGTTTCATAATCGAAGATAAGATAAAGGATTTCATCCCAAAATGACACATTATTCATCATTATATATTTTCTTGATTGTCTACATTTGATGTTTATTTCATTCATCCATTTAATTTTTTATTTCCTTAACAACACGTTACTGTGATTTTTAACGACTTTTTTGTGGGCTGTGAGACGCAAGATACACACACACACTGCTGCTGCTGATTCCACACCTGTGTTTTCATGTTTTATCTTCTCTTAAGTTCACGTAGCAGGTGTGTGTGTATCTTGTCCTCTGTTGGTCTCTGGTCAGTGTGTGTGTGTGTGTGTGTGTGAGAGAGATCACACACCCACTCCAGCAGCAGCCCCTATAGCTGTCACAGTAACTTGTGTGTTATGGCCTCGCAGGAGTGTATCTCGCAGTCAGCAGTGAAAACAAAGTTTGAGCAGCACACTATCAGGGCCAAGCTGATCACAGAAAAAGTCAAGAGCATCATGGACGCCATCAACATTGAGGCGGCAGAGAAGAGGTGAGTATCCAGATCCATTCCTCTGACTCAAACAATTATTTCCTTTTCAATAAAGGTCTCACGGAGGCTATCGATAAAAGTGTTTGGAAAATACATTTAAAGTTTTCAGACATGAATAATATCCTGTTAAAGCTAGAGGGATGTCTAAAGCACTGTGTGTGTCTTGTCCTGCTTGTTTTCAATAAATCCTTCAGCTGCTAGTTTGTATGTTTTGACTTTACTTCATATTTGTCGGACGCGGCTTCAGAGTGGCAGCGCTGGAGGACAGAGAGTATCAGATGGATCGGCTGGAGTTTGTTAAGAATCAGCTTAACCTGCTGATTAATGATATCAAGAAGAAAATCAAGGCCATCAGTGAGGATGTCGAGTCAAAGGTGATGTACATATTACCTCTTGTTGGAAGAAAATCAAATGTACTTAAAATCTGTATCTTACCTGAGCTTTAGTCCTCCACAGCCCTGCTCTCTGACAACAATAGTTCTGGGTCAACTTATTTGGGAGGATAAGAATACTTCACATTGAATATGTAGAATACTTGATGAGACTCGTTACAATGTCAGAAATTAAAAGTAATGCTGTAGAGATCAAGGTCAGGTTCTTTAAATAGCCAAATGTCAAAAGTCAATAATTCATCATAAAGACGCGGACAAAAAACAAAATCATCCTTTTGGAGACTGAAACTGCAAAAAGAGCATTTTGTCTGTTGGGATGGGTTTTTATTGTAAATTGAGTAATAAGATAATCAACTCAATGTCTCCAATTTGAATACCTTTAAATACACATCAGCTTCATGCAGCCTCTCGCATTGGGCTTCAAAAACATATTGGTTTTAGCACGTAAACATAAACAGAGGTGTTCTTTGAAGTAGAGTCTCATCGGAAAATCCAACATTAAAAAAAGATGTTTTCTAGCCTTTTGTTTTATTCAGTTAGTTTTATTTGATTATTATTGGTTTCTGTATATTGGTTGTAGTTTGTTTATTTACTGGGTAGGGGTGGAGGAGTATAGAGAAGAACAGTGTACTCTTGTACTCATTTCTTTTTCTGTGTGTGTATCTAAGGATGCTGGCTAATGTACACATTATGAAAATAAAAAAGATGTGAAGAAAAAAAAAAGAAAAAAGAATCCAACAACTCCCAATTTATCCTTGAATTTAACTCAGTCTGTTTCCGGCTCCCTGTGCTGTAACCGACTGGTAACTCAGGTTGTGTTTCGTCCAGGTATCTTGCGCCATGGGAGAAGAGATCTGCCGCCTTCACGTAATCGTTGATGAGTTCCGTGCCGACTTTCACCCATCACCACATGTCCTCAAGATCTACAAGACTGTAAGCTAGTGCAGAGGTTTAACCTTTGTAATCTTCTCCTTAGGTCTCTTTATTGTTGATTGTGTGTTTTTTTTTTTGAGCTCTGACTCCTGTTTGCAGGAACTGCTCTCTCATGTGGAGGAGGGGATGGGTAAGAACCTGGCTTTCCGCTGCTCTGACGCCATCAACGCTTCTGTCCAGTCCTCTCAAGGATTCATGATAGGTACTTATACTGGGAACGTAAATGCTCAAAAAATATTGTTTTAGTATCTAGAGCCATTTTGAACAGTCATTTGAGTGCAACCTGAAGCCCTTGTGTTAAGCCATCAGGTGTGAATAGTTCTGCTGAACCAGAACAACCTGCAGGTATGAAATGAGTTCATGTTGTAAATAAAGTGGTTAGTCGTAAAATAGTGCTTCTCTCTAAATGATGTGTTGGGTAGAAAAAGAAGATGGAATAATAGTACTGATGGAAAACTAAATAAGTAACTTTGATATTATGCTTAAATCATATTTTCATTGAAAATGACTTCCACCCAGATTTCCAGTTAGCCATTGTACTTTCCTCTACATAGCATGTGTTGCTAAACTGAGAACAAACCTTTTGGACACCCGGGCCATGGTCTGCAACACCCACCACTCTGCTATATTTACCCACCTCGCTGAATGCCATCATCCCATGTCCTGTTTAGCTACAGAGGCATCATTCTGTCACGTTGACGTTGGCAGGGTGTTAATGTGCCCCCGAATGCAAAGGACTCAGGTGCTGTTATGAAATTGTGATGTGATTATTTTTTTTTCTGTTCTCCCTGAGGACAAATGAGACAAAGCTGACTACACTGACAATCAGTCGATGGTGTTTCTAGTGCTTTGTGTTGTTCTTTTCTGACCCCCCCGGTGCCATATTATAATTAACAGCAAAACTCACAAACAGTGCTCGTTCAGAATACAATTTTAACTTCATATAATATAGAAACCCCTGTTGATTTCTTCCGTTTCCCCATAATCCTCACTCTCCAGAGAGCATGCTCCCTCTGCTCCCCTCTGCGGTCCAGAACCAAGTCAGCATGCTGGTGCCCAACAGGAAGTTTGACCTGAGCTATGACCTTAACTGCGCCACACTGTGCAGTGACTTCCAGGAGAACATAGAGTTTCAGTTTTCTTTGGGCTGGACATCAGTGGTCCACCGCTTTTTGGGATCTGTCAACGCACAGAGAGCGCTCAAATTGGTGGACCAGAACTTCCAGGTACAAGCTGGAAAGATTTACATTGTGACATTAAACATTCATGTTGGTTTTTAATCCACTGTGGTGAGTCAGATTTCTAAACTTTACTGTCCTCTCGACACAGACCTCTCGACCAGCACTGCCCCTGGCTTCTACACCATCTTCGGGGCCCCCCTCTACTATATCCCAACCCGCCAACAACGAGACAGCCCTCATGACCCAGGAGGACCTGATGGTAGCCATGGCAACCAATGTAGCATCTCTAACTTCCCGCACTTCAATGAGCGTCATCATCGTAGGGGGAGTGGTAGGTTGTTTTCAAGTCGAGTCAGACATGTCAGCTTCCAGGAAAAGTGTTTCAAAAAGTAATTTTTGGTCTGTTTTTTTCCCCCTTTTAAGGTGTACAGAGCTGTCGGCTGGAGGCTGATTGTCCTCTCAGCCTCTATGTATGGCTTGATGTACCTGTACGAGAGACTAACCTGGACCACTAAGGCGAAGGAACGCTCTCTGAAGCGCCAGTTTGTGGACTATGCAACAGAGAAGCTGCAACTCATTGTCAGTTTTACCAGTGCAAACTGTAGCCACCAGGTCCAACAGTAAGTCCAACTACAGGTCCATTTTGCCAGAACAAACCACTTCAGGCAGTATGTAAAAACTACACACTGTGTGACATAACAGGGATTGTTGTTATGGTTCAATTTAAGAGGATTTCTTTAGGCTGCATTTTGTTTATCATTGCAGAATGCAAAAGTTAAGGAAAATATTATTTAATGTCATTTGATTATCATCTGTATTCATGATATGAAGTTATATTATTATTAGTCATATTTAATTATATACACTTTTTTTTTTAATCCAGAGGGAAATTATGACTTTTTCTGTAATCTTGAGGCATACTTCACACTGATTGGTCTAGAAGCAGAAACGGGGCCTACACATGAACGGAGAGATGTCAGAGTGAGGGGGTTGCACAGGTGCCACTGAGCAGTTAGGGGTTAAGGGCCTCGGAGTAAACTGGTACCTCTACAGCAACCACTCCCAAATTTCACACTTGATCCGAACAGACGAGTGACTGCCGTCCCTGTACATCATCATGTTCTCATTTATTTATTTATTTGCGGTGAAGCTAAAACCCTGAACGTCTTGGATTTGTTTTAATTAAAAAACACAAGTAGAAAATGTGAAATTTAAGAATAAATCGTAACAATATAGAAATTTATAACATCCGGTGCATTAAAGGGTACTTTCTACCTTTCACATATTCAGTGTAAAGATGTTTATACTGACATCAAAATCCTAATTTTATCCCCACACATCTATTCCTGGTAGTGTTTAACCTATTGACAAAGCCTGACTCATCATTATCTTTTTTATTGTACACACTCGGATCCTTACAAAGTCCTGCCCCACCCAACCTTCCCCTTTGTACCATAGCTAAATAAATAAGCGCCACAATGCTGTGCCCTCTGTGTTGCCAGGGAGATGGCTACGACCTTTGCTCGGCTATGTCAGCAGGTGGACCAGACACAGAAAGAGCTGGAGGCAGAAATCCGCCAACTGACAGCCAAGATAGACCAGCTGGAGACGGTCCAGAGCCAATCCAAGTGCTTGCGGTCAGTCCTGCTACTTCTCTTGAGTGTGTGTGTGTGTGTGTGTGTGTGTGTGTGATGAAGCAATGTCTGGGAGGAAGAGCACTGTGTGGGAATTTTGGAAATATCTAGTTTGGGGAAATTAAGGATTTAGATGATTAAATGATACATCAGAAACAGCAAACTTTAAGACCAATCGGCAATAATAATCAAAATAATATTTGCTCAGATTTTCCATTTCCTGTTTGATAACATTTTTTTTGTACAAAAATATTGGCTATTAGTCGTACTTGTGACTGCACTCCACTTGGTAGTTTTTTAATGCTTTTAATAAAACTTATTAAGTCCGCGTGACTTGTCAAAATGATTCAACATTCATTTCTCAGTTTCATTTAATGAACCTAATTATGATACCCAAATATCAAATGTTTATTAGTTAGACCTGGTTTAAGTCTGTGGTGTGTTTTTTCCCCCCTCTGCAGACATAAAGCTACAGAGCTAGAGAGACAGTTGGAGGCATTTACAAACCAGTACCTGCAGCCTCAGCAGTGAGCGGCTCCTCTTCATCGCTCCACAGTTTGGTTCTCTTGGAGCCAATCATTCTTCCGTCAGGCGACACCCGGCCTCCTCATCATCTGAACGACACCAGAGTTTCTGTGTGGACATTAATGCTGTAAAGACAGAGGGATTTGTGGATTGATCTATCATCCTTATACAGAAATCAATATTTTGATAATCAACAACAAGGAAAGTCATTTTTCCTGCAAGAAATACCAAACTTCTGTTACTTCTCAAATGAGAGGATTTTGGACATATTGTGTTATTTGTAAAAAAAAAAAAATAATAATCAATTTTATTTAGTTGTTTTTCTTTGATTTGTTTTTTTGTCACACCATTACACCAATTTCAATATGTTTTTGGTAACTAAATGGCCACATGTTGTTAATTTAGACGTTTTATAGACCAATCAATGACAATTTGCAAGTGAGTCAACAATGGGAATATTTAGTTACTCTCCTTCGTGGAAACAACAGTATTTTTCTCTCCTTCCCGCCTCAGCCAGCCAAGTGTTTGGAAAATAAATAATTGAAGAAATTGTAAAACAAAACTGCCTGAGAATTGAAGAAAGTTGGACTCACTCTGTACAGATGCACTGTGAGGTGGCGTTTATGATCTCTAGGTGTGAAAGCTGCCGCTCAGGTGCTATATTTTGACACTGATGTGCTTCTAACTGTGAATATGCCTTTTTTTTTGACAAACTTGTGGAGCAAATGAAGTTTGTGTAAGATTGGAACTCTTATCTGTCCAGCCACATGATCTGCTGTATGTAAGCAACAGAATTCATATATATTTAATAATAAATGAGAAGCCGTTTGTTTTTCTGGTCTATAGTGTGTGGACTAGTCTAGTTCATTGAGTGAAATCATTTGAGTAGGAAGGAAAAGCATGTCTTTAATATATATACACTGTAGGTTCTGTTTTTTAACAATCAAAACTTTTCAAATCGAAGGCTTTGGAATTCCTTATATTTTATAAAATCCTGTTTTATTTTTATCCATCTGATTTGTAGAGACGATAACACCAATCTGCACTATTTGAAATACCTCCAGTATTTGCCTGATCAAATTAAATCTGTCACTACATAACCACCAATGAGTGCATTTATTTGAAAAACTATGAGAATTTTTAGAAGGTACCTAATGACATATCGTCTGTTTATGAATGGAACATGTTTTTATAATGGACTTTAGAATACACACCTTACAAACATTTTTACTATACTGTACATGTCTACATACATTTATATATATTTTGTAAATGAAATCAGACAGGATTTGTATTCTTGGTTAGACGCCTTTTATTGGTTACAATTACTCATGGCAACATATCAGTATCACCAAGCCACTGTACAAATACAAAAAAAAAAGGTCAGGTGTGAAAAAGACTATAAAAATTATTCCATAACAAGTGATTATAATTTCACACAATAGCACTGTAAGAGATTTATCATGGCACCAAGTCCCTGGTCTTTACTGGCTTAAAAACAACAATAAATAAAATCCAAACAAGAAAAATGTCAGAACAGTGAGTTGTGGAGTCAAAGGGCAGTGCATTTATTATGTGATGGTGCTGTGGTGGTGTTCATGTGACAACTGATGCAAGTGTTTGGCTGCCGTACAACTCTGATGTTGAATGTTGATAAGGTTTAAATATTTTCTCAGTTTAAGATATTACATTGGACAGTCGTGCAAATACAGTCCTGTATAATACTGCCTGAACTTGTGCAGTGCTAACATTTTTCAGATCGGCTTTTTGAAGTCAAAAGGTAGCACTGCGGTTGACAATGGCAGCTTATATTGATCTGCAGACAAACTGGTGTCAAACATACCAATGAATCTGTGCTTGGTACTTTACACAATACTGTAAATGCATCAGCTCAAAAGATTTCCACAAGAGACGTGTAGTTGAGAATAAACTGGAGGAATCTTCTGATAAAAGAAAAAAAAAACAATGTAATTAAATGTAATCAAGCACCTTTTTGATTAATAAGTCTACAGCACTACTTGGATGAGTGAACTGCACAGGCACGTAGAAGTGATTCCAGCTGCTAATACTGCAGAATTACACAAAGAGCGAAGAAATGCTTGTCTGCTGATTATCACTGTACAAAATACACACAATCCCCCTTTTTCAGCTGTTAAGGGCTACAGTGTATTTTTTTTTTTTTGTTCATCTAAATTACAAACAGCTCTTGAATGAAAACAGTGGGTTCGATACAATGGTTCATCAGTTCCAGTGAATAAGGTTGTTTTATTCACTGGCACAAAGTTTGAGTAGATAACCCTTTCGAGTCTGTTAATGAATAATTTAGCATGGAGGCTGCTGCTAGCTTAGCTTGGAACAAGGACTGAAATAGGGACATAGCAAAGCTGGCTATACTTTATGGTTAAAGAATCAGACTGCCATCATCTCTAAAGCTCAAACATTTTCTGTCTTTTTTTTTTTAAATCTCAAAAACAACAATTTAGTTTAAATTAGCTGATACGTGCTGCACCTGTGACCAGGCAACGAGCAGAAAGAAGTTACAGCTCCCAGACAAGAACTGGTTGGGTAAGTTGCCCGCTTTACTTACAGTAGTTACCATAAACGAAATTACACTATTTTAACCTTTAGACAAATCTGTGCTGTTATCCCGTTTTTAGTGTTCATGCTAAGCTAAGCTAACAGGCTGCTGGTTGTAGCCCAGCAAACATTTTGCAGACAAACATGGGTGTTTCTGATCTACTCATACAACCATCAGGAGGCAGAATTTCCCAACATGTTGAATCATTTAACTGTCACCTTTATCTGGGGATTTGAACACCTGACGTCAGCTGACTGAAAACAAACCTTAATCAAAAAGTCCCAGTCAATTTAACACTTTAGTATACAAAAAAAAAAAATCAGATATAAAGGAGTCTACTTGTCAGAACAGAAATCATTCTCAGATAGAATTATACTTGATGGATATGGAGAAGGCTGGCACTTGAGTAAAGTGAGCAACATGTTTTTTGTCACATTGACTATTTTTTTCAGTTCACAGCTCAGGGTCTGTGCATAATATTGGCACAAATGATGAAGTAACACTTAGATTTATAGGTTATCGAAATACACACGCAAATCAGCCCCCTTCCCGTCCCTCCCCACAGACACGCCTCAACATTGATATGCAATACATATCACATCCTACACATCTCAAAGTTATTCTCAGGCTTGAAACTATAACTGTTTTTCAACATTCTCTCAATATGGATTCATTAATGCAAAGCCTGGTAAAAGCAGCTAAAAGAAGTCAATATACCAAAGAGGGGTTTCATTCATTACAATTGAACCTAAATAAATACTACAGACTGCACGGTAGTAGTAGAAAGCAGAATAGTATAAAAGTGATGTAAAACACTTGCTTTAAGACACAGTTTAAAGCTGCATGTGGTTGTTGTGGTTTTCTGTAAGCATGCTCTTTTTAGTGTTCTCTAAGATCAGAATGTGCTTCTATTGGAAAATGAAAAATAATAAGCAATCCTTATTGATCAGTGTGTAAAAAGGAGATGGAAAACATTTCTGTAGTTGATGCTTGTATTACCCTCTAGTATGAATGCTATCGTAAGGCAGAATGAAGACAATAGTGCCACATCTCACAGGAGCACACACACCCTCTTTTATCCAGCCCAAGTGGGTCAAACTTTCATATTTACAGATAGGCACCAGAGACAGTTGATGGGTAGGTCCAACTCACGTACATTATGTGTATAAGTCGTTAAAAAATTAAGCCTTATCCGAGCTAAAATAATGGAAGATGTGTGATGCGAGAATACTCAAATCAGAGATACCACTTTCCTCTATGGGTAAATAAGTCACATGTGCTCAATGGTTTACATTTGTACTACAGTTTGTGAGTGCCTTTCTAGCTCTCTACCATGCGTACATTTCTTTCTACCAAGTGTACTTTCTTCACAAGCAATATTTAACAGTTTCTAACATGTTTTTGGTGAGGAGAAAAGAATGCTCAAAGTGTTACACATTTAGAATCTTTTTTTACAGGCTTGTGGTGGCACTGGTGTGATTATGGAGTGGCTAACATGACTCAGTTCAGTGAAGACACTCAGTTCACACCTTGCTGACAACTATAAGGGATCTTTGATCCTTCATTGAGACAATAAAAAAAGATTAAAATGACATGCTGAGATCTGACAAACATCTTTTCTTTAGTCCATAGGCCGCTGTCAGAGTCCCTGCCACTTGTGTTGCTTCAGTATCTTCACATAATAACAGACAAGCTCTAACATTTTGTCCTCCTTACAGGCCTCAGCGCCATTACAGACTCACAGGTAAAAAAAAAAACAGCTTCTGCTGGGAGAGAATGTGCTCTGCCTCTTGGCGATGCACTTTGCTCCATGGTTTTCATTTGTATGGGCAACTTGAGTCTCAGCTTTAAGGAAAATTATATAACTGTTTGGACCACAGGAGGCTCGGATGTCATAATGGGAAAGCCCTGTTTTTGGATGCCAATATTTGTATATCAATCGTAGCACACAGTTGTTAACTTGCATGGAATGAACCGGCCTTCAGATATTCAGCATCAGATGATTTGAAACCACCTTCCATGTGGCAAGAGGGGAAGGCAGGGCCTCCATTAAAATTAGGTTCCTTATCTTAGCCTAAAATGTACTGGTTTCTACATTGGAACAACAGCAGAATCAAATACTTAAAAACTTAAAACACTGCTTGTTAATGTTGAAGTTCTCTTCCTCATCACTCCAACAGTGGTGTGACTGCTTCTGTCTAAACTAAAAGACAGTGGTGAGGAAAACCAGGGGTTGTGTTATTCAAAAAATTAAATAAAAACAGCTATCATTCACATGAACACAGAATTTGTAGACATATATCCAAGGAATGAGAGTTAAATTGGGCCAAATTATATTCCTGCAGATTTAATTTTCTACCGATAAAATCATCCTTGCTGGATGCGCAAGCTGAACTAAATCAGAAGTACCAGATACCTATGTTGGAAAATTTAACTAGAATTTTACCTTAAATGTTGATTCATTTCAATGTTTAAATTTTCTGGCACGAACACAGAATCAAATAAAAGCTTCGGTCTTTTGAAGAACTACTCTACATTTAAAAGAAACATAAAACCCCTAAAATAAAATAAAAACTCAAGGGTGAGAAATTAACTACAAAAATATATACATACACATTATATATGCATATATGATGCATATATACACACATAATGCTATACATATATACTGTATTTTATATACATATTACACATCAATTGTCATCTTGTTTGTTGTTTCTCATAGTAACAGACATTTTTTTGTCGCTTTCCTGAAAATTTGCACACAGGCAAAATCTTCAATTTTTCCTTCGTTTCTTTATAACTCAGGCTTTTGTTTTTAACTGGGAACTACTTAAAGGCTCTTATTTTTTGATTCTTTGTAGTAGCTGGGTGAAAAACATCCCTTGGAAAGGTAGAAAGAGTTGGTACATTCTCACAAGTGGGCTGGTCGGGGTGAGTAAGGATGATTTCGGCTGACACAGTGTGCACCCCACAGGTCCAGCCCAGCCGATGAGTTGGGATATGTGGGGTGAGTTGTGGGAAGGGAAGTTGGTGGGCAGTGATTGAATACCACAGTGAAGAGATTTGTCTTAGTTCCAAATCCGGAGGAAACTGTCCCAGGAGCCAGTGGCCACAGCCATGCCATCCTCTGTCACACCTAAGCAGCTCACTCTGTTGTCATGGCCCGCTAACACACCTGCAGGTAAAAGAAATCAAATAGAGCAAAATGTTTATTTAGTAAAAATACAGTCTCATGCCAAAGTAAATAGCCATTCAAATAGAAAAATATAAGTGACTCAGTTACTCATTATATATTCAACATGCTTTCAAGTCTTACTGATTAGGATGGATAAAGACCTTTTGGGATGATAATTTGAGGACACAAATAATGACTGCTTCTGAAGTGCAAAAAATGAAATAACCAGATCGTTGACTAGTTGCAACATTAACGTTAAACTAAGAAAATTAATGAGAGGGTAATTTTGCTTTCTTTAATTGTAACACACAATTAGAGACTAAATCTTTCATTTAAAAGCAACACTTAAACTGATTAAAGTTTTGCAAAACACCAGTATAATACAACTACCATTATGAAAGCTGTGCTTAGTAAAATATTTAATCATTCTTTTGATCAAAAGTTAAAGAAAAAAAAAGAGGGAGCCAGGGCAAATTTTACACCTACCCACTCACACCAATTACACACTGATGACAGTGCTTGCTATAGAAAGTGACCATCAGAAGAAACTAATCCCATTAATACACATTTATATGCCGCTGACGAAGCAGCGGGAGACACTTGGGGTTAAGCGTCTTGCCCAAGGACACATCGGACATGTGGCTGCAGGAGCTGGGGATCAAACAGGTTGAGAGGTGACCAACTATACCCACTGAGCCACAGCAGACCAATCTTATTCGAATGTTCAAATATTTTTGAACAAGAACATGAAAGTAGCCCATGTGTAAGAAATACAGATTTAAACTTCCATCTTCGTTCGTTGGATTAATGAAACATTTGGTGGATGATGTGCTGAAAGTGACAGTGGTGTTATCCTTCACTTAAAATAATGTAAAATCATCACTGATCCAATGGATTGAAACAACAAGGGACTGATGGTGAGCAATATGCGGTAACGGTACAATATCGCTGTATTACAGTATTACAAGGGATCACGTCTATGAACACATATTTATGCATCTTCATGTACTACAACCCCCCCTTCTCCTCAATGCAATACTCAACTCATTACTGTGCATGAGAGCAGAGAAAGATGTTTTAATACGTCACTGTGGTCAGTTCTCACTACATTGTAGCTTGGAACTAAATCTTTGTGGTTTTAAGTTACATGTCTCTCCTGCAGACACAGGGATCAATGAAATGTACTGAAACAAATGTGCATGTGACACATAAACATAATTTATTATTTTGGCATGTAAAAAATATACTTGGCCGATGTTTTTTTTGCCATCTACACACCAACTTGTCCGGTGAGTTAAAAAGTACATTTTTGGACACTGGTTTACTTCCCACCCGTACAAGGGACATGAAGGCTGTTTATAAAAGCTAAAGTATTCCCTTTAACAGAGACGCCCCATCAACTGTCATCTGAAATGTTATTAACAAGAAAAACAACAAAACAATAGGGCATTTGTCTCTTACCTGCTCGCTCGCCTTTCAGAGTGTCCCAGACGTTGCAGTTGAAGTCGTCGTAGCCAGCCAGGAGCAGACGGCCGCTCTTGGAGAAAGCGACAGAGGTGATGCCACAGATGATGTTGTCGTGGCTGTACATCATCAGCTCCTGGTCAGCACGCAGGTCAAACAGCCTGCAGGTGGCATCGTCTGAGCCTGTGCCGAAGGCGTTTCCATTGGGGAAAAACTATGTGACAAATAAAGAAATTAACCAGACGTAAGGAAGTAAAATAGGAAGTGTTTAATCATTATGTTTGTTTTTTTAGCTTATGGGGGGGGCTACATTTCTTAAAAGATTCTTGTCTTTCACAAGAGACCTAGAGAGCATTCCTTGAGCACTTTGCCATGATAAATACTTTATTTCCACCAATATACTCTAGATTACGTCAATAGAAACATGATCTAGCGATGTTAGTCTGGCTATCCTTCAAACAGTTTAAGAGACGTGTGTGAAGGAAGTTTCAGTACTCACGGTGACGGCATTGATGTCAGACACGTGGCCGGTGAAAGATTGCCTGCACATGCCATCACGGATATCCCACAGCTTGGATGTGGCGTCACAGGCTCCAGACACAAAGGTCTTGAAATCTGGGCTTAAAGACAAACTCATCACATCCCCTGTGTGGCCTGTGAAGCTGGTGGCCTGCTGGCCTGTCTCAATGTCCCACAGTGCACTAAATGAAAGAAGAGAGGTGTGAGTAAGAAAATGTCCCCCGAGTATACACCACGTGAAGTCTGTAAGTGAAGAAAATTAAGTCTCACTTCAGGCTATTAATATATAGACAATGTTTACGTTTATGTGGCCAATACAAAGTTATTGCCATTATTTAACAGATTTTGCATAAGTACCATTATTTTCAAAAGTAAAGAACTACACTTTGTGTATTAATCATAACAAAAGGTTTTCTATTAAGTGTGGCAAAGAAACAAGATCAACAAATGTTTTATGAGAGCTTGGATTTTTAAGAAGTTCAGGGAGGAGCAGAGAGTAGTTTCTCACCAGGTGGTGTCTCCGGAACTGGTCAGTATCTGGTTGTCATCAAGGAAACGACAGCAGGACAAGTAACCTGCAGAGAAAGAGAAGTTCAACAACAGTTTATAAGGAGAGCTGTGCCCTGCTTGATCAGTCAGCCTATGTAAGGCGCTTTAACTCTTTAACTGCTCACATGGTCACCTACTGCAAGCAAGAATTTTTTTGGGATGTGTACATGCATGTTTGTAATGCTGTTAGTCCTCCACATTTCATTATCATTACAGCTGCTAATGTTAATATTAGACTGCCATTATCACAGTTGGAGGACTGTTCAACACAAGTCTAGTTCTGCTCAAGGTTTCTACCTCCTGAAGTAAAGTACCTTTCCTAAATGTTGCTTAGTTGATTGATTGATTGATTGATTGATTGATTGATTGATTGTTTCAATTGATCTGGGATACCTTGTCCTGTTTATTAATCTGTGGCCCTTATGAGTAGCTTTGAAATAAGAAAGTTTAAACATTTGCAGGGGGGGTTCTTTTTTTGAGGTATTTCTTCAGGCAAGCATGTTCATACAGTACTGTAAACCTGGGGTAGGTAACACACAACTCCCCCCATCTATAATTGTACATCAGCCAAAAAGAAAACTGCAGAGGCAAATTCTGAGCATCATAAAAAGTACCCCCTCCTCTCTCTTGTTGGTGTACAAATAAACCTACTGAAATTTACTGTCAACAAAGTTCTAGCCCAGTTTTCATATAATATCTGAAGTCATGAACTGTGATATGAAAACATGTTTTGCACAGGAATACGACAAATCAATTATGCTAGAGCGCTGCCAGCATGACAGAATAAGGAAAAGAAACATGATCACCATAGTTATGTATAGAAAAATAAAGCAACATGCTCAGGGTTAATGAATCCATAAGTCCTGTCTACAAAAGATACTCATTTCATTTCTTTGTTAACATTATTTATAGTAGGCATTGTGCTTACCTGTGTGTCCGGGAAGCTCCCGGGTGACCCGCACGTTGCCCTCGCGGGTCTTCAGACTGTATATAGAGCAGATGTTGTCCAGCCCTCCGCAGGCCACATAGTTCCCAGAGGGGGCGTATGCGCACGTCATTACCCAGGAGGAGCGAAGAGGGATGGCATGCATCTGAGGGTGAGGAGAGTCAAGAGTCATTCCTTCATTAAATATAATAAGAAAGTGATGTTGATAAGTTTATAAAGATCAATTGGCTTGGAGGTCAATTAACATATTTGTGTACAAAATAACGTTGTAATTTGACAAAGTTCAGTCACCTCTCTGAAATACAGATACATAAGAGGATGTTTTTCTCAATTTGTGTGGGTTGCAAAAGATGTGGCTTAACCAACATGGTAACATAATTACATCATGACAGAAATGATGCAAAAACCAACATTTAGTGCAAGAAGCGAGCACAAGACAGACTCAGGTAGTTTTTCTTCTGACGTTAGTGTAAGCATTATCTCCATTCATTTTAGTATAGAGACCCCATAGTTATAATAAATGAATAAAACACACATAGATACAGAACCATTTCCTTTATTATCTATCTATATTTTTGAGTAATAGGGAGAAACCAGAAATTGCAGAGCAATCCAGGCATAAGAAAAAAAGACTTTTAATTGAAATTAAGTTTAGAATATTGCTATTTAACCAACCACATCGATTTCATCATTTGTAAATAAGCTCCATGCTATCTATAAAGCCACAACATGTATAGGAGTGTTAGTTAAATCTGAAAGGAGCAGCACAAAGCTGATGGCAGAACATGTCTACTCAAAGTTAATTTGAAGGTACACTCACCTTATTTGTTGTGTAGCTGTCCCAGATGATAAGCTTTCCATCTTGTGAGGCACTGACAAGTAACCTGGGAAAAACAATAATAGCATGAAATTAAATTCACAATAAAGAAAAACCCACTTTATAAAAGTTCCATGCATCTCAATCAATAAATGCAGAAAGAGACAGCCACCTCTCAAGACTGTTGTGCTACACTGTCTGAATCAGTATTAGGCCCTCAAACAAAAAGTATTCAGCATGAGCTCCCTACTCTTCTCTCCTGTTTCCATTCATCTTCACTCATCCTCCCCTTCCTGGTGGAAGTCTCCATATTCAGGGAAGCCACTTTTAATGTCTGCTTCATCTAATATTTATTACACAGTTATGTAAAAGTCTCCACTGTCGGTGGAAGCCGGAGGGATTGGGAAAGCACCAGAGAGAAGCTGAAGTGAGGCAAGAAGGGAGAGCAGAAAGAGACGACAGGAGAGAATGAAGTAAAAACTGTCTGAATAGAGGAAGAGCTACGAGGTGGGTGCGGGTGCAGATGCAGAAACAGCTGGAACCCCTTCCCCCACCCTAACTGGGTGTTTTCTTCTCACCAGGAACAGGATGTTGTTTGACGGTGCTATGCTACAATCAAGAGGAGAGCAATCATGCTCAAATGTCAGTTGCTATACAAAATAAACACTGGCCTCAAGCTGGGTCACTCAGAGGGTGCTATATACACACGTGCATGCATTCACATCAACACAAACACACACAATTTAAACTGAATAACCAGGAGAACGTAGCCTATTACAGCTTAAAGGAATACATGAATTTATATTTGTAATTTATCATTGTTAGAATGCAACACAGGTTTTAACTGAGAAAAAACATTGTTCCAGGTTTTACAAAGCTCTACAACACAAGAACTACTTTTGGCTACATCGTCCTGTTCATTTGCTGTGGATATAGATCAGTGCACTTCATGCATACTATCGGGATTATTCCATGTGGACTGATAATTCTTGGTGCTCCAAATCATAGCAAACTGTTAAAAAAGCAGTTTTTAAGTTTAATGGCAAAATTCTAAGTGTGCAACAACATTCATTGTCCATTAGGGATACACAGGAAATTCCCTTCTGATTAATTTTGAATATTCAGGAAAAAAAATACACCAAAAGATTTAGATCTTATAAACTGCTTCTTTAAGGAATTATTAAGTAAGCTGTTGTGGCACCCTGTCACAGTGCCCAGTGAACATCATTATAGTGAGGCTGCATCACAGTGGTAACACTCAGTCAGATGTACAGTAGTTGTGAAGGTAGCAGGAGTGACAGTTATGGGGGTATTAGTCATATTAGTAGAATTTTAGAAGTAGGAGGAGTAGTAGGGGTAGTAGTAGTAAGTAATAGTAGTGGTACAGATAGTAGTATAGCCCCACACCTGGGACTGCCGTCACTGTCCCCAGTGCATTGCATTAGGAGACAGATGGACAGAGAGAAAGAGAAAGAGTGACACAGACATATTTAACACAAATAAATAAGATATTAAGTATTATTACCACTGTTAGGGTTTAAGCAGTTTGGTCAGTTTTTACAGATATAATGCCAATACAATACTGATGATTATATTTAAACATCACTCAGTTTGGCTGAACGTGTGTCCATGTTTGGCTGCAACACAAAACCTACAGACTATGAGCCCTTGGTGCTAGTCTACTATAGTAAATATAAAAAAAAGGGATCATGTAGAATAATAAGGTTTGTTTCCTATCCAGTCTGTAGAGTAAGAACACTACCTGGAGTCGCTCCCCCAGTGCATTGCATAGATCTTGGCCAGGTGGCCCCTGAGAGTGCGTCGTGTCCGCATCTGTATCCGGCCCACTGAGTCCAGACCAGCTGTGATCTGCCAAAACACAGGAAGACATGTCAGCAGCCACACTCCAGGCCCAAACATAAATATCACTACAAACACACACATCAGGGACAGTTCAATCTAGCTGATGCATCAAAAACTGGGCGACATCACCTAACAAAGAACAATGATGTTATGTTTGTGAATACTGATTGTGAGATATGAATTCAGGGACACCTTATGTTTGTCCATACATCACTGATTATTGAAACATTCGATCTTACCTGTGACAAAGTAGAGTCACTGCAGGCTTTCCTGGCATCCTGCAACAAAACAAAGACCTTACTAATCATGTTTATTGACATATTTTAATCAATTATGAAACTGTCTCATAGAAATGTGTATTCATTACTCAAACATGCAGATAATTAAAAATGAGAAAAATCTTAAATAATTTATATCTTACATGATAATAATGGGATAAAATGATTTGAAGTAAGTATCTAAGCTTGTGTCTTAAAGATAAATTTCCACAAATCAACTAAACAAACGTGTAAATTTGTACTCTACCCGGATCTGATTGCGTAGTTGCTCGGCTTCCTGCCGCAACTGTTCTAGCTCACTCATTGTCCCTCTGATGTTTTCAGGCCACGTTCTGCTCCAAATACCGACTGGGCCGGGAAAACACACGCGCCTGCAAGCGCACTCACACACACCCACACACTCTCTCACGCACACACAAGCTTTACCAGCTGACACCTGCAAGACAGAGAGATAGAAATACTATGAGTTCATCAGGCAGACGGATAGTGAAGGATGGGAACTTCCATCAGACAAACACAGGTATCCTGTATGGGTTCAGACCAAAGGATGGTGCTGCAAAGGGTGGGGCTGGGTGGGGGCTCAGAGGGTGGCATAGCTCTTCAAACACCCCCAGTCTGGTTCAAAAGGCCATCTGAGCGAGGCTCTGACCTTTTTGACTCAATCAGCCTTTTGTGTTGTTGCATCGCGCTGTTTGTGCTGCCAGCCCCAAAGATTCAAAACGTTTATCTCTGTGTGTGTGTGTGTGTGTGTGTGTGTGTGTGTGTGTGTGTGTGTGTGTGTGTGTGTGTGTGTGTGTGTGTGTGTGTGTGTGTGTGTGTGTGTGTGTGTGTGTGTGTGTGTGTGTGTGTGTTCTATGTATGCTATGTACTGTAGGCAGGTCTGGATGGCTTTATTAGACAATAAATGCAGATAGGAAAGGAAAAATATTAATACACATCTATCACGGTGTGTGTGAAAGCAGTACTTCTCAAATAGTCAACAATATTTCATGTGGTGACCGAGGGGTGACCCTGACTGTTGGCAACAATGTAAGCAAAATAATGTCATATTTCACTCTGTGCGTCTACTTTTTCAACAAGCCGTGGACCGGTGGACAGTTGGCAAGTGTAGCATCTAAAACATTAGCAGCCATGGCTCTCATTCTGCTTCTCACCAAGAGAGTAAACAAATGTTTGGCACACCCACAATACATACTGGGAGTGACAGTAGAAAATGGATCTAATTAAAATGTTGTCATGCACAGAGTATCGCTATAAAAGGTGGTATTGTATCGCTTTAAACAGCTGGATTCTGTCGTACTTTTCTAGTATCAGTGCACCGTGTAACACTAATCTGTTAGTTCACGAGCATTTGTTAATACATAAATGCATGTGTTTGTGTGTGTGTATGCATATGCAGGCTGCCGCTTCTTCACCTTGGGGACCCTGAATGTGGGTCACAAAGCACTTAGACACTCCTCAGAAATGTTTGGACCGCGCCCCACAACCCCCAACCTCATTTAAAAGGCTTTTTTTACACTCTGCTGCTGAAATCTAACCCTCAGAGATTACATTTTCAGTTCCATTTTCTATAATTCAACAATTAGACCATGTACAGCCCTTCCTCTGTACAGGAAATCGCTTCAGTATGAGAGTGAGGTTGATTGGGCTTTAGCTTCATTTTTGCAGAGGCATTAAAACCAATCCGGTCAAGTTATCTACTTAAAACAAAATCAATGAATCATTTCACAAATACAAAATGATTTACTAAATCAATTATTTGCTAATCATGATGCCTAGACTTCCCGTTAAATTAGTGTAAATGGGCGGAAACTCCTCTTGTAGATACAGTGCATCAAGTACAATGCTTTCAGCTTCACAGGAGTGACATCACTTTCTCCCCCAGCTGACGCAACCCCTCTGAAGAAAGGCCCTCAACGTCAGCCCACCTGTGATGTGGTGCTGCCCTATGACTGCCATGGATCCATTATACCCTATGCCTCTGAAATCTGCCACATCACAGAGAGCCACTTAGAACTACCAAAAAAACCCCCGATATGACCTTCTACACTCGGTTAAATATTTCAGTCAATTTCTTTCAGCCTGAGGCTCGTTACGTAAAAGGCAACCGTGCACATGAAAGATGAAGTGGAAAATTACGCAGGTGTGATGGAAGAAAACGCTGGAAAAAAAAAAAAAAAAAAAAGAACGCGTAAGGAAGCTTACCTGTGAGTTTGCAATCTTAGACAAACCTGTCTTGGACCATGCATGCCTGGGCAGTGATTTGCAAAGGTGGCACATTAGATTTATTGTTTCACACATGGATTTCAGATGTTAGTCATTTAGAAACCAAAACAACTCATTTATAACTGCTGAGCCACATTAACCACAGCCACGAAAAGCAGTCCTATGGCAAATGGTCCCCACAAAAGACTAGATAAAGTTTGCCTTTTACAAATTCAAGTCAAAATCCAAAGTAAGCAGTCCCCTCTGTGTGTGTGTGTGTGTGTGTGTCTTTTCTCCATTTGTTTATGTGGAGCAATGCAGCCAGCAGAGCAAAGAGCACAGAAGAGTATCAGGGGCCACAAAGACAGGACTGTGTGCTGGAGCGGTCTATTGTTTAGTATTGGGCTGGCAGCTACAGTAGATAGTGCTGCTTGGCACCACCAGCGTTAGGTCTGTGAAGCTAGCAATAAGGCAATAGCTGTCATCCTATCATGAAGCAACCAAGCACCGATACATCAATCTAATGCGTTCACCGCATGCTCAAGCTCCCAGCATCAAACAGGAGACTACCATGTTTGAATTGAAACCAAACAGCTGCCCTCTGCATAGAACTGTGACAGATGTGGGATGTTAACACTGATACATAAACTGATTTAAGAGGTGGAACGTTCCCTGATTACGGACCTTGCAGTTGAAGTAGTTTACATGGTTGGTGTCCTGATATAACTATGTAAAGGTATCAGATGGCTGGTTTTCATTAGAAAGAAGACTTGAGGGGCGGCGATGGCCTAGTGGTTAGGTTGCGTCCTTGAGTCCTCCAAGCGGGTGATTTCCTATTTTGGACACCGTCTTGGTCAAATAAAGGCATAAATGCCTAAAAATAAATCTTACAAAAGGATTTGAATGAACATGTAGCTGACCATACATTGTAAACTAATTCTTGAGTGAGCTCAGCTGTGATGTTATGCCTCAGACAATGTTGAGAGTATTCTAAACAATGGCTAAAAATGCCCTTTTAACCTACAGTTTTCATCTAGCATATAAGAAAACATAAACTACCGATATATCTGTAGTAGGTCTATATTGGCTGATAATTTCATTATTTTTCCTGGCTGATAATTTCAGCCAACAGAAATATAAAGCTGTGTGTTAGCGACTACCAAACTAGATAAATAATCCCCTTTAATCACCACATTTGCCCAACGAAAATAATGTCTGTTCTGTGTCGGGACAGTCTCTAAATAATGCCAGATTTGCTTATACGGGACTGTGACAATTTGCTCCGATTTAATCACACATTTATCAGTTAATAAACTATTTGTACCATCGTCAATCTTAAAATGTAACAAGTAATGATTAAAAAAAATAAAAAATGCTTGCAGTTTTCCCATAAGTGAATGTCGGTGATTATTTCTCAGCCTTCCCTGGTAATCAACTGAATATCTTTTTTTGTCAAATGGTCAACAAAAAACAAATAGAAAACTAGAAAATGATGATGGGTATTTTTGATTATTGACTTCCTGAATTTTTACTGACCAAAAAAATCTGTATAATGAGTGACTGGATTTATTGATCATAAAATGTATGTTAAGTTGCAGCCATTTTAAGTCAGTCAGATTTGTTTGCAAATCTGTTTTGTTGCTTCGGGCTGCTGTTTTACAGTTTCACAATGAAATGTGAATGCAGGTGGTTCACAATGACTCTTAAAATGTTCAGCACATTGGAAACATGGCTGCTCTGTAGTGCAGTGGTGATCGCTCTCACAGCAAGAAGCTTCATGCTGCAAATCCCTGTCGGACAGGGACTTTCTGCATAGAGTTTGCACTGTGCATGCATGGGTTCCCTCAAGGTACTCCAGACATGTTTGTGAGGTTATTTGGAGATTCTATAATTGGTGTGAATTTGAGTGTTTTATGTCTCTGTATGTCCGCCCCTGAACTGACTTGCAACCAGTCCAGTGTGCACTCCACCTCTCACCCAATGGCAGCTGGGATAGGCACGATCATGTCCCTGAACAGGATAAGGGTTTAATATAATAGATGGATGGACATTGGACACATTTCACTTTCAGTGAACAACTCACAGAGTGACTCACAGAGAGATCCCATATACTTCTCTGTAGTAAAATCAGTGTCACATTGTCACTGAAGCTTGGACACAATATAGATACTGGAGACACTGTCCCTTCAGTGTGTGTCCCTGCTGACTCAGTGATACTTCATGTTCAGCAGGAAATATACACAAAGTGTCAAATGAACATAGTACCACCAGGAACAGATGTGTTGCTATTCACCATAGAATCTCATCAGATTATCAGGTACCTCTTTAACTTCAATTTGCAAATGATAGCTTCTTTTTCTGTTAGGTCACATACAGTAAAAGTCAGTCACATCTGCCTCTACCATGATCTAATAGTGGTGAACTGAGCAGCAGGTGGTGGAGGCAGTGCAGCTCTGCACCAAGAGCCACAGAGGTCCAACAACATGAAATGAACAGTAAGTTAAGGAACTAACATTATAAAGAGCCAGTTTACAAAAGTGTTCTTGAACTATAGCAAGCTGTGAACACTTTATTATCATAATCCCGAGAAGAGCTGGATGCAATATGATTATTTCCAATACAAAATTATAAGATTTTAATTTTTCGTTATGCCAACCTGTATGCACTTTTTGTACATAATGGTATATTAAGCTACATGGCTGTTTTTTTTCTCTGGATAAGGCTTATTGACAAAGGGGGGTGGGGTGTTTCTGTGTTTCAGTTTGACACAAAAAAAATCATATCAGTCACTTTTTGTCGAACAGAACAGAGTTCCTCATCAATTGCGTGTATTATTATTTTTACTTATGATAAACACCCCTGAGAAAAACAATACGATCATGTAACCCTCAGATGGTTAGGTTTAAATTCTTTAAACTGTTCTAATCTTGTTCTTAGTTGTTTTATTTGAGAGACAATTTCTAAAGCAATCAGTGCCTGCACTGGGGCCTTATTGAAAATAAGATGGAAACTCACCACGTCAGTTATGTGTGTCAAAGTGAAAACTGGATGGAGCAGAGGAGCTCCACCAGGTGTTAACTTGTTCAATTGGCATACTGATTATTGAAAACATCCTGAGAATGGAGGAAATAGCTTGTGAGATTCCAGTTACGTAAGAGGCTACGTCTCTTCCTTGTTGTCAGCTGTCATATAGATAACTAAGTCAGAGCTTTATGGTGGTGTTTTGGATGAGTCCAGAAAAAGGAAGAACTGACAGTAACACAAAACAGAATGGATAATGTGGTCACATAATACATAAATTAAACTAAAAGAACTTACTTAGAAAGGGACTTTTGGACAAGACATATTTTCACAAATGGGTCAAGTTATAAAAACTGCTGATACTATAAATGCTGTATTAACAGTTAACCAAATCTGAGCTAATTCAGTAACATAGGGTTAGGTTACTATGGTTAAAACCAGTATGATGGATATTTTTTTACAAATGAATTTGGATTTATGTCCAAGGAAAAGGCTGTGTATCATTTTTATTGCTCTTAGAACATGTCTTTGCTTCCCAGCCCTAACACTGAGAGAAGAATTGTATCCCAGAAGAAACATCCCAAAAGAACGTTTATGAATTATTTCTTTCAGGTACTGAAGAATTAATAAACCTAGACCACAGGACCATATATTATTTAACTTTTCAAGATTACGACACAAACATTTCAGTCAGCGTTGTCTTATCTGGGCTGTAACTTTCAATATTGGCTCATTTGCAAAAAAAAAATAAAAAAAATAAAAAGTTATTGGACTTATTAAGTAAACAAAGTGGCAAAAGGTAGCCAACATTTACAGAGCCCTAATTCGACAGCTCAAAATTGTTTATTTTCATTAAGCAATACTTAAAAATGTTCAATCGACAATGATATGAGACTGAGACAAGTAATAAGATTCTCACATTCGAGAGTTTTTTCAGTAATGTAGCTTAATGACTGACCTAAACGATTATGCAATAATGGTTATGCTTGCCAACTTTTTATGCCATCTTATAATTGATTAATCATTTCTGCTTTAAGTGCTGTAAGAATTAAACTACATAGTATGACTTGGTGGTGTTTGTATAGTGTAAGTATATCTAATCTATCTATCATGAGCATCATATGTATTGGAAATGAATTGCAGCCTACACCCTGTATAAGAAAGTTTCTTTACTTCAACTACATTACTTTTTTTTTTTTTTTTACCACATTTTATGTTTAAAGATATATAAATACACATATTTTAAATGCAGCACCCATCCTTCTCCTTTATCTTTGATTAAGGTGGCAAAAGGTGGCAAGACTACAACAACAGCCAAAACAACGGAAGCTGTATAAAAGTACAAACCAGACCGAATTTGCTGAGCTGCATATTGATAACATACATTTGTGAGTTTAAACTTGTAACCAAACTATACTGTAGCCTTACTATTTGTCAATGACAGCAAAGATAGAATTCATCAGCTAAATCATACGGGGAAACAGACTAATCTGTTGTAGGTGTTAGTGAAGTGATTTAAGCAGAGAAACATTCCTGTTATTACAAGCAACACCATCACCCGTCACCATACCAGATGGAGGACTGCCATGTATATTTAATAGAAAATAAAAATAAAAAGCTGTGCAGGGTGTCAGGAAAACACAAAATGAGGAAATTGCTACATGAAATTGGAACATTTGAATAAGATTTGTTTTAGTATTCGGTTATTTCCCCATGTAGTTCCGTCAAATAATAATTAGACAGCCCGTATAAGGCCGCGTTTGGAGAGCAGTGAATTTTCAGCTTAGAGAGGGAAAAAGAAAAAACACCATTGAGGTAATATAAGCTTGGGAACAGTTGTGTCAAGAACCACATTGCTCCTGTTTGACCCATTATATTTCAAACTTGCAGACATTTTGCTGTCTCAAATATTGTGAAAGGCACAATAACACCACCGCGAGTAAAGCAGGAAATAGCCTAAAAGCCATCAAAAATATCAAGACTCAACGTCCTTACCTGAAACAGGCTTTGGGGCTCTGTCCGTCTTTCCAACCCGAGTCACAGCGGTGTGATTTCAAACGAAAACCATGCTCCCAGCTGTGAGAGAAATCAAAGAGGGGGGACGTGTTAATTTTAAAGACTATTTGTTCGGTTCAAACGGGCAGAGGTGCAACACGGGTCGGATTAGACTAAAAATTTTCACCAAGCAAGCTAATCACCACACCCATGAAAGTGGGAACATGGCAACAGCCTACGCGGAGGGGTACGCGGTCATGAATATACTCATTATTTGTATTGTTAACCACTATACCGAGTCAGAAAATAGGCTACCAGTTATTTTTAAAACTCTAAACATTTAATTCAGCTTCAAAACAATCTGGTATGAGATTTTATTTGGTTTAAGAAAATGTCTGAAATGGGTTGTGTAACCTACCGCCGAAATGGTACCGTCTGCCAGCCCCCTCGACAAAAAGGAACCAAATGGGATACAGGAAACAAATAGGAGACCTATAAAACATGTAGTAGTAGTAGTAACAGTAGGCCTTGTGGACTTTATCCCATTATTTTAAAGTCACATTTCATAAGCACACAAAAAAAATATATAGATGCCGAATAAATCAGAGCCCCGAGTCTATTGGAGAGCGTCAGAACAGGCTGACAGAAAAGAAAAGTATTGTTTAAGTTTACTACTTGGGGTAGCCTACATGCGAATCCTCCAATTACCGATTGAGACTTAACATTATGAACTATAAGCGATAGTGTGGCGAATGTGATTTATTATTTATTTTTTTTCTGAATATTTTGCACTGAAAATAGTTCATAAATACACATATGTGAACAGCTACAAATCCTTCCTATGTATAGTTGTTATTCTAATGTAAGCGAATTGTCAATTAAGAAATTAAGAGATGAAAAAGCACCCTTAGACTTTATGTAGCCATATGCCAGACATTTCTTATTCACTGATCTCTTTATATGGAAGTTATTGCCACAGTGCAGCCCAAAATTGTTTATAAAAAATATTTGGATTATTTTTTTTTTTTAAATGTTCCCATTGGCCCTTAGTCTCTGAGATAGGACCTTTTCGTTATTTTCAGACATATTGTAGATTTATTATTTGAATAGACAACCCATCAATAAATGGATTGCAGACATAATATGGTTGAAATAAGGTTTGGATTTTGCCAGGAGGCAGCTGTGCCAAGTCTCACCCCGGCACACCACAGTCGGCCTGCAGTTGGCTCATTGAAAAGGATCTCTCTCCATTAGGACAGGATGAATTTTTAATGGGACCAATGAAAGGGAGCAGTGGGATAAGCTTTTCCATATCTCTGCACGAGCCACAATCAATGGAGGGAAGATGAAAGTTGCCCAGCCCTTGGTTTCCTTTCGGAGAGGCATGGGGGGAGATTAAGTCTAATTGAATTCACACACACACACACACGCACACGCACACACACACACACACACACACAGTAGTTTAGGTGTGTCAGACCACTTTCCCCCTAAACACATTATGAGGATTAGGATTAGCGTGATGGAAGAAACATATGTTGTGGTTTATAATAATTGGTGCAGTCTGATAATGGGCCAAATTACAAATGTATTAATTTACAGAAAAAAGTGAATGTAGCAATGTACAGTGAGTCAAACTCATGAGACTAGACAATTATTATTTAAATGAAGAAATAGTGTATTTATGCCTATCTGGCAGCCTATAATTACTGTTTATGTTGTGAAATCCACACATACTGGAGAAATAAATGACCCATTCAAACCTATAACCACCAATGATTATGAGGTCTGAGTGTTATTGTGTATTATATTTCCCAGTATGATAAACATACAAACAGGTTTTTGTCATAACTTGTTCATAACATAATCTTGATCTGTCCCAAATTATCTGTCTTGTCTAATTCAAATTTGCTCAACAAATGCTCAACACATGCTCAAGTGTTGATACAAATAATCCAACTGTGAAGCAACATCAATCCAAATCTATATTTTAGCAGACAATCAAATCTTTACCACAATACACTTTACATTTTTGGGACCAGAGACTACATTTTAAAATTAGGAATCACTTAATGAAGAGTCAGATCTTCTTCTTTTAGCCTAAAGAGCAAAAAGACCAAATACATTAGCAAGCTGAAAATCAGAGTCATAGTGTCAAAAAGCACATCCTAGGCCAATCAGGTCCCAATGCCCATTGCTTAGCAACCAAAGAAGAGGGAGGGAGCAGATTGACACTGTAAAAATAGCACAACAATAGCCTGGTGTCTGAAAAAAAAGAAAGACACACATGTTGCTGAGGCTATAAAAAGCCTCCTGGAACCTGGAACAGGTATCCTGTACGGTATCTCAACTTCAATGTTGATGATAATTGAGACATTTTTGCATAAACACAAATTTAGTTTAAAGTAAAGTTACAGCAGGTAAAATTGATAAGAAAATCTATGTGAGTGTGGTTTAAGGGCAAAGAAGAAATTGGAGCTGACTTCACAATAACATCAGTCACCATCATTTATATCATCACCAATCATTTGCAGACTTAATTCTATTGTTTACTATCTTGTGTTTTGCAAATATAGAATGACAACACATTTGCTTTTTGTGCAGCAGAAGAATTGAGAGAAAAAATAGGCCAACATTTGCTCTGTCATGTCCAATTCAGTTCACAAGACTGCTAAAAATTGAGCCTGATATGTAGGTGATCATATCAAGTGGAGATAATGGGACATCAATCTGGAGCAGCTCCTCGATGCCTATTTTTATCTACACGGTCCAATTTATTTTCTGCCCACATGTGGCGACGCACCCTGACGACCTCCATGTAATACTTCCACTATATCAAAGGCAATTAAAAGGTGTAGCAACAGAAGAACCTTAAAAGGCTTTATCAGGGCCGTCTTATCCACCATGCATCTCCCTGGGAGGCTGGCTGTTGCCAGGGTAACCCTCACAAATGGCAACTGACGTCAAGAAGGTATGAGAAATACCAGGGAGAGCCAGAGCTGCTATGCATAATGGATTATTGAAAAAAGGGCCCTCTTGAAGAGCGCAAAGTGACTTAAAATATGCATGCTTTGCTAGGCTCTTCTTCCTCTCTCTCTTCCTCTCTGTGTGTAGAGGAAAATAGATGTTGACTGGGTCAGAGTTTTACTTGCTGACCAGCACAGCTTGGTCCAATTCAAAAGATACTCACTGCTGAAGAACTATCTCTGCAATGACACATTATGGTCTTTACCCTAGATGGAAATTTGATGTCATGTGTCAACACTTTAGTCCTAAAGACTGCCGATTGTGTGCTGCTGTGTTGACATATCCTACTATGAATAAACATTCTCTGCTTTGATTAAATCAGAATTTAGTGCCATCTGCACTGCTTTTTAATAAGAGACTAACACATCAGCTTTTGCCTCTTAGTAGGTCCGTTGTTGGTCATGTGTAACTACCAGCTGTGTACTTCGTCCCTGTGTCCATTCTTGTCTAATCTCAGTGCTGTCTTTGGCCCAGGAGTGACTGTCAAAGCGGCAGCTTCATGAAGAGCCCTCCTCATCATTTCTGTGATAATGCCTCTCATGCTGTTTTGGAGATAATCAGGAGACCGACAGCACAGAAGCAAGTACATGTGATAGAGAACTGACACAGGTGTCCATGAGTGACAACATTAGTGTCATAATATCCAGGCAACACTTTCCAAATACATTTTCTGTCACATTATGTCTTCAAATCATGCGATTTGAAGACTCAAGGAAGGATTAACGAAGGCTAATGGATAGTATAAGAGTGTTAAGGTCCATGTACGTAAAATGGTCTTAAATTAGTACTAAAACATAAAACAAACATCAAAACCTTACATGTTTTTTATGATTAAGAATGTGGTTGAAATTGAAAGTGCTCAATTGCAACATTATTAATGGTACAGATTTCAAACGTCTGCATTATAATTGTTCTGTATTAAGCAGCTTTTATTTGTGTAAAATGTGCATGAAGGAGTCGATGCTCAGCAGCATGAGTGGGCCCAAAGCAGAGGAGGAAATGTGCCGAGAGAAGAAGTGAGAGTGTTTCAGTGCAGGGGAATCCCAGACACTTCTGTAAATCAGGAGTGCAACAGAGCAACACAAAGCTTCAAGTAACACGCTGAGTTTCCTGAGAAGTGAATCACACAAGTCACATATAGGAGAAGAACCATTAAAGGAAGTGAGGAACAACCCTGATGTGCTAATGTCAACCTTTTTTCTAATGGCTGCCATTCCAGCTGCAACACTATGATACGAAAGCATCATTGATTTATAACGATGAGCCCATATTACTTTGACTTTACATTTTAGTGCACCACAGGTTCAGAACAAGAGATAAGACCATACCACAGTATTACCCCTAGTTGAAAGCCAATACAATCAGCAGTGCAGAGGCTACAGATGAGTTAGACAAGCTCCCAACCAAAAAATCAGTTTCCTCTGGTACTTCTGAAGAAGTGGTTTAGTTTAGTTTTTGCAACCCATCTTTGCTTCAATTAAGACAATTATTAGTGCAGATTTCAGACCTTCTCTTTATACTGATTATTCATTTACTTATTAGTTATTTCTGTTCATGAATTTATTTACCCTGTGGCAGTGTCACTGATAAATGAATCCAGAAGACACACACACACACACACCAAAAATCCTTCAGTCAGAAAGAAGTATTAAAAGCTTTTCTACCTTTTTCCAGTGAAGATGAGAAGTTGACAAAGTGGGTGTATTCTGTATACGTCCTAAACGGCTTGGATTGAGAGCTGTACAGAGCGCTGTTGTTTCTGTTCTTCCTCTCAGATGGGAGTGTGTGTGTGTGTGTGTGTGTGTGTTTGTGTGTGTGTGTGTGTGTGTGTGTGGATGCTGCTGGGAGAAGGAGCAGTGAGTGTGGAGAGATAGAGACAGAGCTGGAGTATAGAGAGCAGCTGAGTGGGAAGGTGAAGATATGGGGGGCATGGAGAATAGGAGATAGAGTAGAGTTCTTTTAAAGGGACAGAGTTTATTTCTCTAATACCATAATGAAAATAATTTCAGGATAGAAGGCTCTTTTCTTTTAGGCAAAGCTGTTTTAATACTGGGATTTTTTTTATGTTTTGTTCATATTTGAATCTATGTTAATGCTGTGTGATGCTAATATTTTGGTACTGTAGTTTTGTAGAAATCTGGCACAAAATCCCCTTTTTAAGTTATCTTCCATGTGAGGCAATTAATTATGTCGCTTAAGTTGTTGTTAAAAACATCTTCAGAACAAAGATCATTAAGAGTAGGATTAGTCAAGATTTATTTGGTTTAATAAGGCTGTTTAACTTAGAGTCCCGGCATGTACAGGGTAACATTAAGGAATATAAATCAATTGCTGATTGCTGACCATATTGCTGTGTCAGTTTTAGGTTCCTGGTTTACTGTGTGCTGAGTCACAATCACTCATTCATGGCTTAACAGGAAAGTTCAATGGTTCACAGCCATTTTTTAAGTGATAAATGTCCTACCATGACTTCAAAAAGTGCTCATGACTGTTTCTGACTCTTTAATGTATGCCTGCCTTCCAGATAGTCAATTTTTTCTCTAACTGTCCAATGGATACCTCATAAGCAATATTTGTTTGCTGTTGTCTATACATTATCTCAAATGACTAGTTATGCAGGATACATACACACCCGACACTTAATATGAGGGAAACACTTTATACCTGTATGAGGCTCTTTGTGGTTACCTTTAGAGCTAATTTAACTAGTTTTACTCTCTAAAAGACAGTTACAATGTGCATTGAAGGTCACATATTTTCCTTCTTTTCAACAAGTTTAAATAGGGGCTAGGGACACATATACATATATAACTCGACATTGTAAAGATAAATGTATAAACTATAAAACTTAATTTTCATATTATAATCTGAAAAGAGTGTTTTCTTTATCCCACTCCTTTTCGGACATGTCACGTAAAAAAGCTTAATGTTCGACCATTTTATCTGAATTATACTTTCCACTGTGTGTTATAATCCTTTATTTTCTGTCCTATTTTCAATGTTCACATTTGTCTTATGTTACATGTTCGGAATAAAAAATTTAAATCAAATCAAAATCAAGTAAGTGTTAGAAAAACATGGTGTAAGTGTAGTTTGCATAATATGTGACCTTTAAAGACATGTTATGTCAAAAGCTTTAAATTCTAGTTGTGATACAAAGCTTAACTTTTCTACCTCGTTATCTTTCCAGTCTGTTTAGTCTAAATCTTTGGATTTTAACATAAGTTACACACATACACAAATTAAAATCAAAATGTGAGAGCTGGAATGGCTGAATCTAAGCTCTTATCTTGTTACACATAGAAACAGCTATTAAAATATTAACCTCAAGTTCTCAAAAGATGGGCAGACAAAATTCATATCAACAAGGATTGCTTTATTATTTTTTGTCATAACAAGAAAAGCAGTGTGACCCTTTCCTGATGGTCTTTATTCAAAGTACAGTATATTAATCCTCTAATGTAGAAACAAACAAGCAGTGACTCAATACCTTTACCATTTTATGTTAAACTAGTGTTTTAAGGATTTTTTGAAAATGAGATTGTGATGAATGCTATTTACACTACAGTGATTGATTGTATCTTTACATTTATAAAAACCACTACACTCCAGTTGTTCTTCCAAAATAAAGGGTAAGATTGATTTTTTATACAGTATAAAGTATCTGGTACAGTCAGCTAGGACTCAAACCTCCTTTCTAAGTGCTTGTTGAAAAGTGCTGGCAGCCATTACAGGAAAGGGTATTTGACCTTTACAACAAACTATTTTCAAGATGTTATTTCAAAACCAGGATTAACAACCACTGCAACTATCGCAAAAATATTTCATATAGGAATAATCAACAGAGAAAACATATTCCGATTTTTGTCTGAATTCAAACTGATCTTTTTAAATGCAAAAATGCAATGACAAATATCTAGTATTTGCTAGGTCGCATTTTGACACTTAAATATTAGGTTTTTTCATTTGGGCTCATCACATCCCTCAAAAACAAACCACCTGATGGCTTTATTCAAACTTGATTCCCTGGGCCAGAGGAAGATCCTTGCTGTAATTGATCGTGCAGGTGGAGCGCCTCATGTACTGCTTCCATGAGTCACTACCAGACTCTCTTCCACCCCCTGTGTGTTTCTCACCACCAAAGGCTCCTCCAATCTCAGCTCCGCTTGTGGGAATGTTGACATTCACTATGCCGCAGTCTGAACCCTTTGGCCCAAGCCAGCGGAAAATGCGACCCAGATCTTTGGTGAAGATGCTGCTGGACAAGCCCTGCTTGACCTCGTTGTTCCAGTCAAACGCCTCCTCTTCTGTCTTGAACTTGAGGACATAGAGAATGGGCACGAAGGTTTCAGTATGGACGATTTTAGCATCATGAGCCAGCCCTGTGATGATGGTTGGCTCCACATAGTTTCCAGGGCGGTCGATCACCTTCCCTCCGCAGACTACAGTGCCACCTTGCTGCTTGGCCTGCTCAATGGCTGCCAGATACTGCTCAATGGCTTGTTTGGTGTGCAGAGGTCCATACATGGTGCTTGGATCCCAGGGGTCTCCGATGCGGACTTGTTTGTAGGCCTTGGCGATCCTCTCAACCACTGTGTCATGAACGCTCTCGTGCAGCATCAGCCTTCTTGTTGTGGTGCAGCGTTGGCCGGCTGTCCCCACGGATGCAAAGACAGATGCGGGAACCACAAGATTCAGGTCGGCATCCTCGAACACGATAATAGCGTTGTTTCCACCGAGTTCCAGGAGCTTACGACCGAACCTTTCCTGAACCATCATGGCCACCATTTGGCCGACATGGGTACTGCCAGTAAACGACAGCAGATCAACGCGCTCATCCTTCGCCATGGCTGTGCCGATATCAGCACCTCCACAGGTCATGGAGCAGATGGCGCCAGGCAGGTTGTTCAGCTCCAGCACCTCGGCTACAATCTTGGTAACTGCAACACTTGTGAGGGGTGTAGTTGGAGCTCCTTTCCACAGGCAGACATTGCCGCAGGTCAAAGCGATGGCATTGTTCCAGCCGTAGACAGCCACAGGAAAGTTAAAGGCAGTAATGATGCCCACAAGACCAACTGGGTTCCACTGCTCGAGCAGGGCATGGCCAGGCCTTTCTGAAGGCAGGATCGGCCCACCAATCATTCTGGACAGCCCAACGGCGTAATCACAGACATCAATGTATTCCTGAACTTCTCCAACTCCCTCAACGTAGATCTTGCCCATTTCTAGAGACACCAGGCTACCGAGGACTTTGTTCTTCTTTCTGAGAGCATCTCCAATCTGCCTCACAATCTCCCCTCTTTTGGGAGCGGGAACATCTGCCCACATCTTCCAAGCCTCCTTGGTCTTCTGCACTGTTTCTTCATACTCCGCCAAAGTAGCCTGGGTCACTCTGGCTATCGGCTCATTGTTGGCAGGACAGCGTGATGTGACGACCTCCCCGCTGCCTCCCCAGCTGCCGTTGTAAACACCAGGATTGTCTTCAGACAGGCCGAGCTCTCTCAGCCAGGAGTATTCTGGATGGTTGATGAGTAGACCAGACATGGCTGCTGACTTATGGACACAACGAAGTTGGTTTCTCAAGATGAGCCTGCTGTGCCGGGCAAGGGTCAGAGTGAGGCAGTGCTGCATGAGTGCTGGAAGACAAGTGTGTTAAAAATTAATTTAGCAAGTATAAAATTGTTTTCAGTACATGTATAGGTAATTATTGCCTAAAAATTCCTACCACATAATAAAATGAGCTTGTGATTTCTACTGCTTTCAACTAGTGATGATTGTCCATATTATTTTGATATATATTGAGTAATTGTTGGTCTGTAAAATTGAAAGCAAATGCGTATAACACCCATTGAGATTTTCTTGGGTCTGAAGAGAGCTTTATGTTTCTTCAAAGAATTCAAGTTACAGAGATAAACATTGAGAAATGCAACAAACTTGTGAAGAATACATTTTTAGCTTGTCTTTAGAAAAACAACCTGATTCAAATTTTATCAATCCAGTTCTGTCACTAAGCAATGGTACATTAACATGTTCTGCAGAAAATGAGAAGAGTCAACAGGTGTTCACCAGAGACTGCTCGGATAAAAATAGGATCTTTCTGTTACGTCTCCTTCTCCTTGAACATACCAATTTGAATGATATGCTTTTAATGAGACATTCTTCGTAGAACTGAATCAATGGCCATACTGTAGTCATTTAATTAAGTGTTGCAACAATTATTTTTTTTGTTTATCTTTTTTTAAATTGTATTTGGGAAAAACAGAGATTGTTGAGAAGGATTGTATCTACCAACTCGGAGTTGTATTTTTTAAAAGTGAGTTATATAACCAGAGATCTTCTCAGACTTTAAGACAGCCAACAGTAAGTAACTTACCCATATCCACCCCTCTGCGCTTGCGCACTTAATACAACTTTGGAAGAGCACGAGGCTGGCGATCCTCCGAGTAATTTAAGACAAAAACATTAACAAGACAATCCTCACCGACACCTCTAAATTGTGGATAACAGCATCTATCTAGTTTTTACATTTTAAAGTTCACATCAGTTTGGTACTTTTGCAGCATGACGTGCTTGTCAGAGTCAGTCAGTATTCAAGGTCCTTCCGTTTAGTCTCACACGTCACTGTTCTGTTTAACCGTGTGCACTTGAATTCTCTGCACATCTGTTCAATATGAGTAAAAGTCAGTTTATAATACTTGTAACATTTGTTTCCCACTCACGTTGATATGAAGTCCGCAGGGCCACGTCCACTCCACGGCATGGAAGTACTTACAGCTTTCTGGCGCTACGTCACACGGCCGAAGCGGAAGTGCCGATCGCTGTGCTGCGTTCTGATTGGTCAGCTGCGTCACCACAGTGTGGCGCCTGCCGTTAAGATTGATCCATGCTAACATATTCCCTTTGTTGTGATTAGCCGGTTAGCGGTTACTATTCTTCTTGAAATAACTCAAATTGGAAAAAAGTTTCTGTTTATATTGTTTGGAGGATGAGTGGCGGAGTGTATGGAGGCGGTAAGTGTGTTCATGTGTTTAATGGCAGAGAAAGAGTGGCGCACGATCTGTCGTTTTCTAGCTCGACAGGCTTATGGTTAGCTCGCTATGTTAGCACTGCTAACTTTTCAACGAGTGCCAATTTTACACCTTCCGCTGGTATTTTTCTGATCACTGCTCGTTTGAGGGTGTACACGTGTATTAACTCGTCAGTGCGTCGTGTTGCGGCTTAAACTTAATTAAAGCCACACGCATGCAAAGCTAACCACGCATGCTCTACCTAGCAGGCTAGCGGGGAAATGAATGAAAGTGGGCTGAACACATCCCGGCTGTGTTTGAAATGAAGATAAAAGTCTCTCACAGTGCAAGCCGAGGGTATGAAAGGTTAAATATGATACTTTGTTGACTCTGTGGTTACAGTCTCTTAGACAGATCGTAGATGTGTCGCTGTAATGAAACATCAGGAGATCCTGCTTGCTCTGAAAATGCACAATTTATTATGTTACTGAATAAGCATCTTGTAGCTCAGATTTGCAGCCAGTTTTTTAGAGTTAAAGACAGACAAGGTCTTTTTTCAAGTAAATTGATCATAAAACATCCTTCCAATCTTGAATTTGTTGGATGGATCCAAATTGAAATGTGTGGTTGCCACTTGTTGACTCGGACATTCACGTCACACACTTTTCTTTTAGGGATTATAAACAACAGGCATACAACATGCATACAACAGGCATACAGCAGGCATACAGCAGGCATACAACAGGCATACAGCAGGCATACAACATGCATACAACAGGCATACAACATGCATACAACAGGCATACAGCAGGCATACAACATGCATACAACAGGCATACAACATGCATACAACAGGCATACAGCAGGCATACAACAGGCATACAACATGCATACAACAGGCATACAGCAGGCATACAGCAGGCATACAACATGCATACAACAGGCATACAGCAGGCATACAGCAGGCATACAGCAGGCATACAGAAGGCATACAGCAGGCATACAGCAGGCATACAACAGGCATACAACATGCATACAACAGGCATACAGCAGGCATACAACAGGCATACAACATGCATACAACAGGCATACAGCAGGCATACAGCAGGCATACAACATGCATACAACAGGCATACAGCAGGCATACAGCAGGCATACAGCAGGCATACAGCAGGCATACAACAGGCATACAGCAGGCATACAACAGGCATACAGCAGGCATACAACATGCATACAACAGGCATACAACATGCATACAACATGCATTAATGCAGAGTGAATAGAATAGAATTACTTTATTGATCCCAAACTGGGAAATTGTGGCGTTACAGCAGCAGGTTATCCAACACACAATATTTTTAATTTATTTCAAGGATAGCCCCTTGAGATGCATCATCTCATTTTCAAGGGGGTCCTTACAAAACATAAATTAATCAGCATGATACAAAATCAAAATAAAAGGTTAATCCAAAACATAATACCAAACATTTAAACACAGAGACACCCACACCACAAACACACTCACATTCACTCACACTTAATGCTCCCCCAAGCCTAGCCACCCACCAACCAGCCAGTATTACACAATCAGAAAAAATCTGAACAGAAAATATATATATATAATAATAATAATAATAATAATAAAAAAAGAAAGGAAAACCTCTCCATATGAGTAAAAACACAATGTTAGCAAATCTAAACATAATATAATATTAAATACAAAGTAAATAAGTACTAAAAATATCAGAACTAAGAATGTGAATATATACAACCAGGATTTAACTGAGCATTACCAGTCTTAAATAGGAAGATTAAATATGAAAGATTGAATGTAAATGTGCAAGAACAGAGTCATAAATGGACAGTATTGACATAAGTTAAAGTGCATGAGTGCAGACATATAATAAGCAGAAACTATTTAATATAACGGTGAGTAGACGGCCAAATGAAGTGAACATGAGTGCAGGGATAATTTGTAAATTTAACATGTGCAGAACAGATTACAGTATGGAGAGACAGATATTATCATGATGACAGTTCTCTGCTCGCATGAGGTGAGCTGTTGTACAGAGTTATGGCCTTTGGTAAGAAAGATTTCTTGTATCTGTCCTTGTGACAGCGGAGTTGGGGATGATGATCAACTTTGAGATCGAGATCACGATGAATTAACATGATGACTCATTCATTTAACATCTGGATCATATGCATTTATTGAACTTGATCATTTTTAACACATTGACATTCTGAACACTTCGAAAAAGAGGCAATACGTGAAAATAGATAAGTGAAAAATTGTACATATATAAAATAATAAATAAAAACTATGTATTTAAGGTAGTCGTGACTTCCTTTTGGGGCCAAAATATAACATACAGTTTGAAACATCTATCACATATTGACAAAATTAGGGCAATATGGCAGGTGGCACAGTTTTATCTTGGTTGCCAATTGAAGCCGACTAATGGAAAAATGTCAGAGTGAGGGGGCTCACAGCAGTCTGAGCTATAGCTGACCCATTTGTTTAAGATATTAACATTTCACCTATTATTTATCTTTTCAAGGAAAAAATTATAAACTTACTTCTTACAAAAAAATAAATTATTTATTTTGATTTTAAGAATGCTTCCTCACAATCAATGCAAATACATAACAAAAAAATGCCTGATATGACTAGTTTGGTGATTTGTTTTTTATCATTATACCTTTTGCTGTCATGAATCAATCAAAATAAAAAGTAAAATTTACTAGGGATGTAAAGATTAATCGTAAAATCTTGATAAATTCAATTCAAATATGTCAAGATTCACATCGGTACTATGAAAAATAAATTGCAATTAAAATCGTGAGCGTCAGCAGATGTAGAGCAGAGGCGGTTGGCAGCTGCAGAGCAAGATTTTGAAATTGAGGCCGCACCACCGTCTTCAAGACAGAAAATGAAAGAGGTGAGAAGGTAACTCAGAACTCAAAAAAGACCAAAAACTGTGTGCAGATATTGCAAGAATACAGTGAACTACACAAATAGCACAACCAACATGATGCAGCATTTAATGGACACCACAATGAGAAGCTCCAATCACGTCCCCTTGCGAGAGAAAAAAAACATTAAAAGGCCAAACCACACTGACAAGTTGGTTTGCAGCCCCTAAAGGAATCTTTGTCAGTCATCATTTGTCTACAGTCTTTGTAAAATAAATCTCGAGAGAATCGGCTCGTGAACGCAGTATCGTCAGTTGAGCGAGTCGTTTACATCCCTCAAATTTAGAGTTGAAATAAATAAACAACACTTTTCTCCCGTCTTCAGATGAGGTGGGAGCGTTGGTGTTTGACATTGGCTCATACTCTGTAAGAGCCGGCTACGCAGGAGAAGACTGTCCCAAGGTAAGTGGATCACTCAAATGACCTGATTAGCGATGTGTTTTTTCTTCCTCTGTGCATCTTCATCTTTCCTCTGTAGGTCCCTCATGGCAAGAAATGAGGGCTGTCACCCTGGAGACAGACAGCATGAATAGAGATCAGATCATTCTAGAGTACTTTCTCTGATTTGATCTATCTTTGCTTGATGTAGAGATTTTTTATGTATGAATATCAGTTTGATAAGAGAGATGCCAAAAGGTGGATATTGATTGGCCATACCGTCATCAATCAGCGTAGTGATCATCCCATACTTCACTTTAATTTGCATCAGTCGTCTTTTGTTGCCTGTAGAGTCAGTTATCTGAACCATATAAGCCCCCATTATTCCTCTTTCCTGTTTGTGTGTAATGACAGTACATGCTTTTATATAACAGTGACCATGAAAGCGTACTATAGATGAAGGTTGATTTGAATAAGGAATGCACCTAATGATTATTTCCTTGAGTTGGGGCTGGGCAGTATATCTAGTTTTTAAGATATACAGATATGTTTTCTTACAAGATATAGGGTAAGACAATATTGTATATATCCTTGTAATTTTTTGTTGCATTAAAAAAACATGATACTTTTCTTCTGAAGAGCCACCAGTTTGCCTATTTCCCCTCTCACTGTCTGTCTCTCTCCACCTTGCTTGTTAAACATCAGTCAAAACCTGACAGACATTGGATTTAATTTAATTGAAAATGATAAAAGTTACAAACTTCGAAATTTGAGCATTCAGGAGCAGATTGTTTTTGTTAGTTCTGGCTAAATAACAACTTTTATGATTAATTGATTCCGAAAACAGTTGCAAGTTTATTTTCTGTTTTAAGACTATAAAGATTTTTAATTGTAGCTCTATAGTTGTAATGTTTATGTTTATTTCTGATTTGACCAAGTTACTACAATATGTGCAAATAACATGGTTTGTGAAGGCTGAGTTCCATTTATCTGATTCAGTCCTTTTGTACTCTGCATGTTGGCTAATTGTCAAATGTGTCTTGTCTTACTAGAGCACTTGCATAAAAGAGAGCTGTTGATGTAAGAACTATGCTTTTCCTACTTTCATGTAAATAAAGCCTATTTGTCAATCCTGGTCTTCCCGGCATGTGCAGACATTTTTTATGCAAGATGAACCAGTCCGTACATGCCAAACCAGTACTGCATGAAAACATTTTTGAACTTTTGAACATTTCAAAAGAGCTGTATTCATTTTTCCTTGGAAGTTAGTAAAGCATTACACCAACTCCATTGTTTCTCCTCTGTTTTTATTGGCTCGTCTCAGGCGGACTTCCCCACAGTGATCGGTGTGACCCTTGACCGAGAAGATGGCAGCACACCAATGGAGACTGATGCTGATAATAAGAGCAAGCAGAGTGGGACCACCTACTACATTGATACCAACCAGCTGAGGGTACCAAGGGAGAACATGGAGGTCATGTCTCCACTGAAGAACGGCATGAGTGAGTGTTGACTCAACATGAAGGATTTTTTTTTTTTTTTTTTTTTGGCTTCCATCTCAAGTATCTTTCTCACATTTCATCTATTGCTCTCCCTTTGTGGTGTTTTTATTGTATATGTCCAGTGGTATTTAGCTTATATTTCATTTTGAATTGAGTTTGACAACTGAGGGTTCATTTGTTTTAATGATCATTCCAATAATCATTTAGTCCATGAAGTGTTGTTTTTTTAAAACAGATTCAAATGACTTAAATTTACAATATCTGAAGCGTCACAATTGGTGACCTGTGACCTGGGAAAGTTGGACCTTGTCTTTGATAAATCTATTAAAATAGTTGCTGATAAATTTCTTGTCCAACGGTCATTCAGGTATTTAAGTGATAAATTGAATCTGTTTAGAATATTTGAACCCATCACAGATTTATTCATTACATATGCCACATGTTAACAGATGTTTCCGAGTTCTATCAGCTCAGGAGTATCAGTGACAGCAGATATGAAACTTGCTCTTTCTTTTTCCGACCTAGCTGCTGATACTTATCAAGAGCTGGTCCAGTGGATTTAAGTTTGAAGTCTATTTGGAGACAAGTGTGACACTAATCGTAATTGCAGCAGAACCGCGTTGTGGGACCACTGGCTCCCTCAGAGGGCTGACCTGAAACATTGGTGCCGGCTGCTCAAATTATTATCTAAAAAAGTGCATCATTGCTCTATTTTATCCACCATCTAACCGAGCATTCAGGATGAAGAAAGATACACATTTTGTGTGACATTGATTTATTTTCAACAAGCCTAGTCTCCATTAAAGTACAGACACGAGCACACTAGTTCCCACGTCTATCTCGGGCTGAGAGCAGACACATCTCAGTCCTTTGTTCTCATCTGTGCATTATTTAAACACTGTGAGTCAGAGACTTGACCTTTAAATAAGTCGTGCCCTTCTTCTCTTCTTTAACAGTTGAGGACTGGGACAGTTTCCAGGCCATATTGGATCACACCTACAAGATGCACTTCAAGTCTGAACCCAGCCTGCATCCAGTACTCATGTCAGAAGCATCGGTGAGTTAGCATTGGTTTGAAGTGGAGTCTAAACAACAACAGCAACACATTCTCCTAATCTACCCAGGCTAAATGGTTTAAAGTTGTGATATTCCATACAAACAGCTAAATGATGGTTGATTTGGGTCCTCTTAAAGTGGAAAAAAAAAAAAAATGTAATTCCTGCTTTGTCTTAAGATGTCAATTTGTTTTTAAGACCTTTTTGATGTGATGTTTGCTTCAGCTGTAATTAAATGATGGTGATGAGTTAGCCCCCTGTGCTTGTTTTCTCCGTCACTTTATGAAAATGTTGCGCTGATTAATCTTCTGTTTGGTGTCTGCAGTGGAACACACGAGCAAAACGAGAGAAACTCACAGAGCTGATGTTTGAACATTACAACATTCCTGCCTTTTTCCTCTGCAAATCTGCCGTGCTATCTGCGTATCCTTTACTATTTCACTTCTTCTTCAAAAAAAAAGACTAGATAAGGCTAAACCATTTGATTTAATTGTCCCCTCACTGGCTGATAATGGCCATAGAGTACATTTTCTCTAACACATTTCTAGTTGTAAGTTTCTATAAGTTATATGTAATTCATTTCCTTAACTCTGAGTATTTAAGCTTTGCCAATGGGCGGTCAACGGGTTTGGTCCTGGACAGTGGAGCCACACACACCACAGCAATTCCAGTGCACGATGGCTACGTCCTGCAGCAAGGTGAGCAAATATCTAAATATTACATTTATGATCTCTCTGCAGAGTTTCAGTTTTATATATATAATTTTTATTGAAAAGTCTTTAAATCCTTTATTGGTTCAAGTGTCTGATTGTCTTTGATTTATGTTGCCACCTGCTGGTTGGAGGTTGCGTCTCAGCACTGTCCATAGAGCCAGCCGTTCCTGCAAATGCTCAGTTATTCTAGCCATCTGTTACCATTATGATCTATTGTTGTGATTGATAGTGAGCCATCAAGTTTGTTCGTTTCCTACAACTCCAACACTCCAATATAAATTGTGGGTGAATTAAATAACTTTAAACAGAGAATGGAGTAGCTGTATGTGATGTAAACCTGGTGGGGGATTACTTTGCTCTTTTAAAATGTTTATTTTTTTCTCCCAGGGATTGTCAAATCCCCCCTGGCTGGAGACTTCATGAGCATGCAGTGCAGGGAGCTTTTTCAAGAATTAAGTGTTGAAATCATCCCGCCTTACATGATTGCTTCGAAGGTAAGCTCTTTGTATTTCACAGAGAGATATGTTATATTTCTGATAATCCAGTGTATGTATTTGGCAGATATTGCAGCAGTTAAAATCCAAAACTGTTTTGGCAAGTTATTTCCATGCATTGCACAAGTGGTATTCAAGGCAGCTATTTGCAGGCTTGGATCAAGCAGTGGTTGGTATTTGTAATCATTAATACAAAGTCACATCACAGGATGGAGTGCGGGAGGGATCCCCAGCTAGCTGGAAGAAGAAGGAGAAGCTGCCTCAAGTAACCCGCTCGTGGCACAACTACATGTGTAATGTAAGCATCCTTCTGTCAGACACCTGGTATGATTTTTTTTTTTGCACTATCATGTGTTTTTTTTTTTTGTGTGTGCAAACTTGTCTTCCCTTGATGTTTACAGTGTGTGATCCAGGACTTCCAGGCGTCTGTGCTGCAGGTGTCTGACTCCCCTTATGACGAACAGTAAGAGCATTGTTTACAATTTAATATCACATAACAAACAGTATGTAGATATACAGTGTGTGTGATTTAACAGCAAAGTGATTTTTTTAAATTAACATTTATGTTTCACTTTTACCCTCAGCTTCAATGAAGGATTTAGTTACTAAAAGTACACACCACCTGAGTGGTTTAAATGCAGGTTTAACACCCCCCACTCTCTCTCCCCCCCCTCTTTTATTAGGGTTGCTGCCCAGATGCCCACGGTACACTATGAGCTGCCAAACGGATACAACTGTGACTTTGGGGCTGAGAGGCTGAAGATCCCTGAGGGGCTGTTTGACCCCTCTAATGCCAAGGTATGGGCTTTAATATCAAGACGTTTTAGGCCAATAAAGCCAAACATGATTAATACTGATCTCAGTAACTAGAGTTGCATTTTGAAAATATGTCAGTTTGAATGTTTTTTTGAATGTATTTTTGTTCATTGGTTAAATATATATCTGATCACTTCAGGGCTTGTCTGGAAACACCATGTTGGGAGTTGGTCATGTGGTGACAACCAGCGTGGGAATGTGTGACATCGACATCCGGCCGGTAATTATCAAGATGTTTGAATATGGGATGATTTCTCTTTTAGTTTAATTTTTCGGTGGTAGAAATTATGTCATTTGAGACAATTGATTTGAACTTTATCAATGAAAATGAAAAATTGATGACTTGGTTTATTACCAAAGAGAGTGACGATAAGAGTGGCTTGCACTAATAATGTTGAATTGAGAGTTTTACCCAGCCGGAAATATGTTTGAATTAATTAAAGGGGAATGTATAGCGAATATCCAGCTTCAATCATAATGCATAGGGTACTCTTGAGGATGTGTCGCCAGAACACATACTTGACCATTTTTGTCCTGTTGTCTCAGGGTCTCTATGGCAGTGTGGTGGTGACGGGAGGAAACACCCTCATTCAGGGCTTTACAGACCGACTCAACAGAGAACTCTCCCAGAAAACTCCTCCTGTGAGTTAACAACAATACCTCCTCACATAGTCCAAATCACATTATCATCTAAGGCTGAAGTTGACAAATGACTCATTCAAATACCAATTGTCTGTGACGTGCAGAGTATGAGGCTGAAGTTGATAGCCAACAACACAACAGTGGAGCGTCGGTTCAGCGCCTGGATTGGAGGCTCCATCTTGGCATCACTCGTAAGGACAAACAACAGTTCAATTCTGCTATAAGAATAACAAATAACATTGAAATAAAGGTTTTATTTTCAATCTGTATGATACAAATGTTTCTCAAACGCTGATGGCTGGTTACTTAGCTCTGTGAATATTAGATTACCATGTGACCTTGCACTGTGGCTTTTACACCCTGTGATGTATCACAAAGATAATTTCAGTAAAGAACGAGTACTCTTTTGCTGTTCAATTAATTGACTTTTAACCCCTGTAATTTATTGAAAATGATAACGTAATGTGCTTAAAAGTAGTTAAATTAACATCCACTTTCTATGTTTTGATCCTAATTTAATTAAACTGACACGTTTTATTGTCTTTGTCAGGGAACCTTCCAGCAGATGTGGATCTCCAAACAGGAGTACGAAGAAGGAGGAAAGCAGTGTGTGGACAGGAAGTGTCCTTGAGTTTGTCCCCTATCCCTTCCCATCACGGTCTTTGCCAATATATTATCACAAGTCGTTCAACTCTGACCCTGAACTCAGGAACGCCTACTGATGATCACCCTTGTTTTGTACGATTCGTTTTTTTAAAAAGTATGTCCAAATGTCTGTCTAGGATTTCTTGTGAAAACGGACATGCACATTAAGTAAAAACTGTCACTATGATGAAACTTGGTTTTAGTTCATTTCAGTCTGTTGCCTTATTTTTTAAGATTGTTTGTCTTTTTTTAATCCTTACATCTTAAAATATTAGGTTTTTTCTGGACCTGACAGAGGTTTGATCATGCTACCTACGCTCCATGCATTTTCTTTTCAAACTGAGACATACTCTCACATGCTCTACAGGCTGTAAAATATCAGTGTGCAGATCCTAAATTCAGTTTTTTGGGTCCAATGGGAAATACGTCAGAAACACAGAACTTTATGTAAGACCTCTGCAGAATAGTGACAAGGTTAGTTTGGGTGATGTGAAGAATAACCTAACAGTTGGAGGGGAATGCCTTCTGTCCATTAAGCCTCTTTTTTTTTTTTTTTTAAGTAGTAAGCTCAATTGTAAAGTTAAGTCAGTTGTTGCATGTGCTAATAGGTCTGTATTTAATTTTCACTTTTGCTTGTTATTGGCTACATGTGGTCTTTTAAAAGAAAATAAAGTGATTTTTGTTAAATGATGACATTTGAGTTTGCGATAAACGCTGAATAGCTGTTTTTAAATATGTGTATGGTTGTTTCACTTTTTTTAACAGGTCCATGTAAACAGAAAAATCGAACAAGTTGTTCAATATGAAATATAGAAGGTTTACACAAGATTATGGAATAAACATAGATGACATATTCCTGTGACACTATTCAGACTTAAAGATTCTTACACAGGAAGAAAATTCGATATGAGGTGTGTTTTAATACGGAGTATGAAAAAAGTGACAACATGTTCCAAGGTAATGAAGTATAATTTATCTTACAGGATCAAATAACAGCTGCACAGACTCCACATCAAAATCTACACAGGACAACAGTTTCAGACCCTCACTAACATTATCTGCTGATAACATGTGGAGAAGGCTTTTTGTCCAGATGTCAGGCTCCAAGTTGTTAAAAACGGCACATGCGAACTGCACTTCAATTTTCATGACTTAAGAGCTTTCATGTGAGGAAACCTCTCCTCCAGTCTGGCCTGAGTTTGCTTATTTAAATTGGTTTTCCGGACCTTCTCTCGAAGATGCCTCTCAATGCGCAGCCTGCAAGACAGACGAGTAAGGAAAAAGGTTCAATCAAATTCAAGAGGAACTTCTTCACTATAACTTGTACCAAATGATATTCATTCTATAAAAAGGTGCTGAAATACTGTTCCAGCCATATCTTACCTGATGTGTGGTTGGACAAACTTGGGGGTGAAGAACCTCTTTTGCTTGTACCTTTTATTCATATACCAAGGAATAGCATACTCCTTGAATCGATACCTGAGGGAAGAAAAAACGGTGTTTAAGATTGATGATTGACATGTATAACGATGTATTAAACCAAGTATTAGCTACTTCAAGTGGAGTTAAAATGAAAGCTATCGGTTTCATGAGGTACTGGTATCTCCTTAGTTCAGAAAAAACAACAGATTTTTAATTTCTTGTGAATGCAATACATTTCTGTTTTTTTTCTCTATTAATATAAATCAAACTTTAAGTGTTTGTGGTTATCATACGACAAATTCACGAGCGGTATCTATCTGGTTATCCGATTCTTAAAGGTAATGGTTAAGTTAAAGGGTCCCCCTTGTGAAGGTATCATGTATACAAAAAGTTTTTGGTGACACTCATTTCCCTTATAACCTAAATTATTTTAAATGAATCATTAAATGTATGTTTACTAGATGCAGTTCATCCTTACAGTACTTGGTGCACTTCAGCTTAAGTTATGTGCAAGAATGTGTGTAACATCACCTGCGATATTGAGAACATGCATGTGTGTCCTACAAGTGCAAATGATAAACAAACCTACTACTAGATATAAAATATGAGATTGCTGCATTTCTCCATGGGTAACTGTAACACACTGTTTATGGAAACTCTGCTCTCACCAGTAGGCGTGTCCAAATATGTTCCTCCTCCAGGCTCCAGGTCTGCCTTTCTCCTGTCCTGTCTGCAGCAGACGCAGAGCGGTCTCTCTCTCGTTCACCACCGACTCCAGTCGGATCATTGACCTCTCAACCTGGGAGCAGACAAGATAAAAAGATTTACCGACATCATCAATACTCAATTGAAACCCTGCATCCCACCTAGTTTTGTCAAACCATAGGCCAACCATTTCTTTCTTCTGTACTGATGGATATGACACTTGAGCGTTATACCAACCTTCCTCATTCTTTCTGGACTTGGCATCTGAACCCTTTGCCTTCTTGCTTCCTGCTCAAGTGTGAGCAACATGTTCTTTTCTTTCAACAGCACATACCTGGGAAACATGAGCATGTTACACACATCCTATAAATGGTAATATACAGTAGAGCAAACGCACGGACGGAGACAAAACGAAATTTCGATTCCACTGTATGTCTGGCATATTTGGAAATTGACAATAAAGTCGACTTTGACTTGATCAACTGGACATTGCCTACCAAAGTGAGTGTAGATCTTCATTGCTCTTTGTTCTCAGTTGTTTGGCGGTCCATGGGGCACCTACGGAATTATGACAAGCCAGAAAAGTGTAAAACGTTGCCTTCATACATGGTCCAATTTTTTTATGAAAGGTGCTGCAATAACATACAGAGAATATGTCAGTGTTTTACCTGACTTCACCGTTTCCTCTCCCCAGTTCTCAGGAAGGTCAAAGAACTCTTCAAGTCCCCTCCTGCTGATGGTGGTATGCAGCGCTCGACACAGAACCACAGAGCTGGAGGGACTGAATTGAGACAGGGCGACGAGTGGAGACTGTTTCCTGGAGAGTGCAAAAATATATTTCTGTAAAAGACTTAAAGTGATAACCTGGATAGGACTCTTCAGTTGACATCTTTTGTTTACATTCAAGCACAGACCAAGAAGCCTTTGAGAACTCCCTCATTACTTCAATGGCTACAAAAAATTAGTTTTAAAATAAAAAAAAATAAAGAGGTTTCATTCGCCAGCTGAGTTATGATTTTTTTTTTTTTTTTTTTACTAAGACAAATATTTACTAAATGCCACCAGACAAATTAAATATAGAGGATGTACCACTACCACCCAATAATTTAATTTTACCCAATAGACTTTTTTTTTTTTTTTAAACTTCAGAGAAATATTCACTGAAGCCAAACTTATATGCAGATTGTATAAATGATGTTACACTGAATTTCAGGCCTTGTATAAGTAAACAATAAGATAAAGCCATTATCAATAACAATTTCTGATTAATCTAAAATGTCCATAACTAGACTAATATCATTGGTTGTATCATTGATCTGTCAGTTCAGTATGGGAACCTCCTATCTAAGAAAAAACATCTACCATAACAATAACCGGCAGCACAATGAAGACCTTACTACGACAGAAAACATTATTTAAAAAAAACCCTTAGCTGAGCTCGATGAGTGTATTAGCTACGAACACGTGTTTTAATTATTATTACGTTCTAAGAACTACAGCAGCTTCTTACCTGTAAAGAGTGGCCTGGTATTTGCTGAAAGCAGCAGTACATTGCTTTGCATTTGTCGCAGAAGATATCCTACAGACATTTTGAAACTGCTTGCAAAGAGTCAAAAGGCGTCCTGCCGAAGAGGACGCCGCCATCTTTTCAGAAGTCCTTCCCACATTACCCGTCATGCACTTTTCTGTACCAATAATCATTATTTTTATTATGATTTTTATTTTTATTGGAATAGTTTCCATTTAAATTATATGTCTCGATAAAAGCATAATGTAATTTGAATTTAAAAACAAACAAACAAAACAAAAATACATTCATGCCCTTATCAAATATGGCCATTTCCGCTTCACTCTTTCATGAGCCAATCAGAGATCGTGTTGTTGAATCGTCTTCCCTCAGTAGCGATGGTGGGGATGAGCGTTCTCAGGTCTGCTGCTGCATTTGCGGCCAGGCTGAGTCCTCTGAAATCTGGAAATAATGCGGCAAACTTACTCAGCCGAACGGTCACACGAACAGATACAGGTAAGGGACGACCCGACCGGTGCGAGGTTGAAATGATTTGACGCCTAAGCTGCCCTCTCTCTGTTATGACCTTGCGCCGGACTTGTTAGCTAGCTAACTGGTAGCGTCTGTTCTGCTGTCAACAAAAGTACCAAAAGTAGGTTTGTTATTAAACTATTACAATTAGTTGGTCATTCAGCTATAATTTACATTTTTAAGCTGCCTTTATGTCATTACTAATTAGTATACGAATCAATTGATGATGATACGGCTTCAAATTATTTTAATAGAATTGAATTACACTATAAACGCTATATTGTTGTTGTTATTATTATTATTATTATTATTATTATTATTAATATATATGTGAAATAAAATTAAAAAAAAATCTGTTAAATGTTTTATTCGTGTGATTTAAGCAGCTCAAATTCTTGGGAAATATTAAATGCAAATATAATAATAATAATAATAATAATAATAATAATACATTGATGTCGATAACGAGGAGATTAGTTTTCCTTCCCATATCTGTGTAAGTAACAGGAAAAACATTGGTGGTTCAATTATAAGTAATGTAGTTGCTGTAGTTTTTCTTTAAAAACAGTGAAACTCTAAAGCTGTTAACAATGACCTCTGACTGTGTGGAAATCAGTTGTTTGTTTTGCAACACAAATGATGAATGAAGCCATTTCAAAATGAGCCAAAGGTAAAACACAAAACTCCTGTGGCGATTAAAACACAATGTTAATATGACATTGTCAATCAGCCAAAACACACTAAATGCCATTATCCCATGGATTTGGCCCCAGTTTGTTCAGTCTTAAATCATATTCTAAATAATATGACAACTGTGCCTTATTTTTCAGTGGCTGTTCGCTGGGGTCATGGGAAGAAAATGTTTGTCATCAAACCCTCTAGCTACTATGACAGTAGATTTCTGCGCTTATTGGTAAGTACTATTAGCACTATTTTCTTCATTGCCTGTAAACATGAAAAATCAAGCAGTTGTTCAAGTTGAAGAAGAATATATAAAAACTAATTTTAAAGTGGCAACTACTTTTGCATAAAAGAAGAGCTAATTCTGACCTGCTGTAACCTCCAGCATTAATACCCTCACACGCAGAAAATCCCCTCGGAACTTTCCATCATCTTCATTTTCTGTTGTCTCATTTTTTCAGACCTTTTATACCCTGCTGACCGGCATTCCAATGGCTGTCATTATCACAAGTGTTAATGTCTTCATTGGTAAGTGAGATCCAAGTTTTGGTGATTTAGAGCTTCATTTGTTTTGTTAAGTAATGTTTGGTCATTTGACTGTTTTCACAAGTGAATCAACAAAAGTTACTTTGAGTCTAATTTGTGATGTGTCGTAAAGGTGAGGCACAGCTGGTTGAAACTCCAGAGGACTATGAACCTGAGCACTGGGAGTACTACAAGGTATATTGTTTTCATGTGACACTAATGTGTGATACAAAAACTCTTACAGCAAATGTGTATCTAATTGATTACTTGGTTCTTGTGTAAACACAGTGGTTGTTTATTTGGATTATATACAACCACTCATTAAAAAAAATGAACTCTTATATGTATTTTTCTTTTTTATTGCAGCATCCCATCACCAGGTGGATTGCACGGACTTTTTATGATTCCCCAGTGAAGGACTATGAAAAGATGCTTGCTGCAATCCAAATAGAGAAAGAAAAGGCAGACATGAGGTGAGTAATTCTGTGATATGGTGTAGCTCTTGTCATCCAATTCTGATGAGTTAAGATCAGAAAGCAGTTGTGATACGGGGGCACAAGGGCAATTCAAATTATTCTATACTATTGCAATATAGCTAGTAGGTTAATATGTCTGTGTGCTATCATTTCTTAAAGGCTTTATATGCGATTTTTCACACTTAAATGTAATAGAAATCAAGTATATCCTCTGAAAATAACTCTGAGTCATGACTGTCTACAATGGGTGTAACACCCGAGTCCCACTGTCTGTGATGCTTTCCGAGTTTTGCGAGTCCTATCTTCAGTTTGTTTACATCGCCAGGACGGCCGGCTGACTCCTCCCCTCACGTATAAAAGTTGTTTAATCGAGGGACTAGAGAAAAGAAGAATAACATACTGTACTCACTTTTTAACTGTGTTTCTAGACCACGGTCATTTCGCTAGCATTAGCATGCTAACACAACAATGCACCGCAAGTTGTTTTGGTTTCATGCTGGTGCTCAAGGGCGACATCTGCTGGATCAAAAAAATCGCATATAAAGCCTTTAAAGCCTGAATACATTGTGCCAAATGCCAGTTGGTTAATTTGAAGGTTTGAGTTATTTGAACAGACACATACTTATGATAGGTAATGAGTCAGATTGCGTTGCCATCAAAAGATTTTATTGAATTGACTTATATCTGTGCTGTTATTCTCTAAGTGAATATCTGAACTACCTGAAGCATTCATGCAGCAGTGTGACATTTCTTTGTCAATACAACAGAGTTTGTTGTTTAAACTAGGGTTGTTGTTGGCATCCAATCTTTCACAAATCTAATCTTTTCTGATGGTCTTTAGTAGAAAATCTTGTCTACTAGATGGGCTGCCTGAGCCATTTTAGTCAGTCAGAATTACAGTTTGTATTGTACCTTCACTAAATTTGATTGAAAACTGAATGTCTTTAACCCTGGCCAGCTGAACAAAAAGCAGGATTGGCAAAGCTGTGTCATCGGTGGCACCCACCACACCAGTGACATACACAGCACAGTTGCACTCCAAGATCTCAGACAGTAAAAATTATTATACAAGCAAAAATGAGTTTGTTTACTCCAAAGAAAGAAAAGCCTTAATATTTCACTTATCCTGGTCACGTTAGAAGAAAATAAAGGGTATTGTTCCACACTCTGTTGGGATTGCTCTTGTTTTCTATTTCTAAAGAAATATTTTTTCTGACTTTTGGTCAACAGACTGAGTCAGCTGGAGGTGCGTCGACAGATGAGGCAGAAGGGAGATGGACCATGGTTCCAGACTGACACCCTCGACAAGGATTTAATTGACCACAGTCCCAAGTCCACTCCTGACAATTAAATTGGACGTGTCTGCCATCAGTACATCATGCTGATCAATCTAACTGTTTGTACATTTCCCCCCTTATTGCGTAAATAAAGTATATGTATATATACTGTCATACTTTGTCCTCCAGTGCCTTTTGTACCTCTTTCGCAGATTTAGGTCTCTGCTGTTTATGCAACATTGCTGGGCAGCCCGTGGGCTCAGTATGCAGCATGCTGCCTTACGAGATATTTCTGTGTAGCTATTTTATTTCTCTGGTGCTCCAGCCTCCTCTCATAGTTCATTGTTAAACAGAATGCCTATCTGATAATTTACATGTGTGAGCCCTGTGCTGTCAACGTCAAAGTCAAAGTCAACTTTATTGTCAATTTCAAAATATGCCAGACACACAGTGGAATCGATATTTTGTTTGTCTCCGTCCCGCGGTGCAATACAACCAAAAATAAGGTAAAATAAGATAAGGTAAAATAGATAAATAAAATGAGATAAATAATATTTACAGTAATAAATTCTATGGCATTCTTGGCTGGCATTTGGAAGGATAGTCTTGATATCTTAAATAGGTGGCAATTCAATTGCCCGACTTGTACTGAATTACATTTAACTTAAAAAAAACAAACATATCTGATATATTCATTTGTTTGTTTTGCCATGTATTTCAGAGCCTTCAGAGAAAGTGGCTGCTTTTTAATGAACTGCATTCATATAATGCTTATTCCCATCCCTTTTGCAAATTCAGTTTGGGGATGCTTCTACAATTCTATAGAATAGATACTTGTTACCTAAAGTCCTATATCTTCTGCATTCCTTACCCGATAATCAGATCACACTTTTTTTCATCTCTCCTTCTGAAACATAATATGTATAAGATATCTCTAACAACAGGACACACTGACGGGAGAAGTTTTTATGTGGATACTATTTTGCCAAGTCACATTTGTCGTTTTTGCAATTAAAGTGAGTGTCCAACAGGTGGCAGCACTGTGCAGACAATGATTGGTAAACAAAACAAAAGGGCGAGATGGTTGAGGAAATCACGTTTATATCTTTTTTTTTTCCTCCCTAAAATGCTCGAAATTAGCCCTTTGCTTTCTCGTTTTGTTACGCATGACCGTCATTACTCATTATTTTCATGCTACAGACAGATAATAAATGTACAACAACCTATATTTTAATCGACAAAGGCGACAGCAGATAACTATAGAGGAATGACTTATATCGACGAAACAAAATACAAAATACTGACTTACAATTACGACTTTCCTAATCCTGGAGGGAAATATGATGTAAGTGTGGGTGGCTTTATGAATAATCCTCAGAGTTGGGAGGGGCACTTCTGGTAAATCATCCCTGTGTGTACAGAGAGCCTCAACAGCACAGTCAATAGTTAGCGCCATTTGTGCTTTTTTTTTTATCCTGGGAATAAATTAAAAAGATAACAGAACAAGAGCAGCATCCATGCATCGCAGCCAGCCCGCCTCCACCCCTCTGTCATTTTATTTTTATGTTTTTTTAGCGTCACATCCCCCTGGTCGGAGGAATGTAGACGGAGAGCTTTAAAAATAGCATCCTCTCCTCTGACAGCGCTGCTCCGGAGGCTCCGCAGCACTGTGGTGCGAGAAGCAGGAATGCGAAGATGGCTACAGACCTAGGAGAGCTGCTGGTCCCGTACATGCCCACCATTAGAGTGCCCAGGACAGGAGACAGGGTTTTCAAGAGCGAGTGCGCCTTTTCCTTCGACTCACCTGTAAGTGCCCGTCTGTCTCATACACTAGTCATTGTTTGCTGGGTGAATGTTGCGTGGCAGGCGGGCTGACAGTCTGACATGTCGTGGCTGAACCACACACGTGAACCAGCTCGACTATGTGTGTGTGTGTTTCTGTGTCTCCATGGCCGGCCTACCCTGTGAACTTGAATGCCAATTAAATAATTAAATGTTGTTTACTTCCTCACGAGAGAGTCACGGAAAAGGGGGTTTCCCTTTGTGCAGGGAAAGGGGATAGTCCGTCCAGTTCAGGCCAAAACTCAAATTAAACCTGCAAATACGCATCCGAGCACACCTGTTTTTTTTTTTTAGCTGTTAAATTGTTTCAAACGCTTTGGCAGCCTTGTCAGGTTAGCTGCAGCTGTTGTGTGTAGCTAAATAGTGAGTGTACCGCCACCATATGGTATTTATTTCATTTTTAATGAATATATGGACTTCATTTAATAGCAAAAAAAAAAATGTCAACATGTTATAACAATAATAGTCAAAGTCATATAGGCTAGTCTGTTATTGTTGTAGTCTGTCAATTTCTGGATTGGAGTAGCCTAGTTAAAGTCACTGCCGTTTTCTTAACGAGTGGACAATGACAAGGCAAAGATTCAAGCTATCATTATAATACTCTTAACACTCAAAGAAAGTTTTTAGTCTTGAAAGCTCGTCCAAGGGCAATTCCCAGTTTCTCGAGTGTGTTTCTCGAAAGTGTTCATAGAAATTCTCATGACCTATATTTTGAAGCACGTTTTCATATAGCCTACTGTATTTTCTTTTTTTTAGATTGATTGATTTTTCTTTTGTGTTAAAGGCTCTATAGGATGGTTTAAAAACATTCTTTTTTTTATTTTTTATTTAGGTCTATTTAGTGATTTGTAGTCATTAAAAATATGGAATTGTCTGAATCTTCAATTCACTCTGTATTGTTCTTTAAAAATAAACTTATGATGGTCTGGATTGAAATTCTGAATTTTGGACTCCTTACACATTACTCATACAACAAGAAAAATCTACTTTCTCAACTGAAACCGTTTTTAAAGGTGACTCAGCTGTCTGGAGTTCATCACGTTGGCCCGAGCACTGGTTTATTTTTATCCTTCTACTGTTGAAGCTCGTATGTCACTCTGGGCCACTTAAAGGTTTATCACAGGGTTTCATGGCGGCTGCACTGATTGCAGATATAGGTTAGTTTTGTAGGGTTACACTTGATGTATTTTGTCTCTGGCAGTCTGAAAATGAAACTGCAGAAGCTTTTTTTTTTTCCTGTCATATAAATTATACCCCTTAAATTAGTACTGCTGGGTCTATCTTTTGCATTTTACAACTCCTTACATATGCTGCAGTGGTCTAATGCAGAGATTTGAATGTAACAAAATCATTGAAATGTAGTTTTCTATTATTACAGCCAGTAAACTTGAGATGAGACATAGATTGATGTAGTCCACTAGCACTCACCAGCACATTAAAGAGGACTGAGTTTACTGTTTTTAAACACCTTCATATTGCTAGTGCCACTAAATAAAAGATGTATTTTGTCAATGTAATTGTTATCTTTGTAACAGGATGCACATATTGTTCTGTTAAACAAGAGCAGCAGTGACCTGATCCATCAAATGGCTTCTTTAGAATACAATAGAAGAGATGCATCCCATCTTTGAGACAACTGGCTAAGAAACATGGAAAATGACTGTTGATTATCAGTATCAGGCATTTCATCAGCGGGCTTTTTCTCCATAAAAGTGTTGGCTTTTTTTCTGTGCAAGAGTGCTGGAACAGATTGCTGGCTGTTTGACAAGAGGCAAGAAAGAAACAGAAACAAGAAAGCCTTGAAAATGTGCTTGGTACTTTCTTATATTTCCACTGTGCCCATTGTGTTAAATGAAAACCGTAGCTGTCAACCTTCAACAAATTATAAAAGTCTCAATACTTATTTCTCCTCTAAACCTTGAGGCTATACGTGACCTGACAAGTTTTTGCTTTTACTAAAATGGTCATTTACGTACATGCTATTTTTGCAGTGAAGTACTTATAAAGCTAGACTCTTTGTTGTTTTGTATGTCATAATAGAAAAGGATTGTAAGGAGGTTACACTGTAACTTGTTGAACACTGTTTGCTTCGGTCAAATTAGGCAAAATCAACATTGAGAATAGCTATAGTCTAAGACACAGTAGAGTCAATTTTCTGTCATAATGATGCTCTTTTCAAGGCTGTTGTGTTGATGGTTATTGACTTGGTGCTGCTGCTCATTGTTCCTGTTTGTTTTGGTCTGCAGGAGTCAGAGGGAGGCCTGTATGTGTGTATGAACACATTCCTGGGCTTTGGACGAGAACACGTGGAGAGGCATTATCGCAAAACAGGACAGAGTGTTTACATGCACCTCAAGCGACATGTCAAAGAGGTAAGTTTAAACCTGATCTGTGTTTTCAAAGGATCCAAAGTTTACAAAGTGCCTTTGTAAAATGCACATATGAAGAGCTTGGCTTTAAAAAAAAAGAGCCAAAGACAGAGGCATGGCTATATTATTAAATGTGAAGTAAGATGGGACAGGTCAAATATAACCATGATAAAGTAGTTACATCCACTGATGTAGAAACTTATTGTACAAACTGAAGTTACCAGATTTGAACAGCGTCAGGCACGTCTCATTTGCACAACTGAAATTAAAACATTGAAACTTTCATTCTTGACAAACCGGTAATTACACGTAAAAAAATACGGATTCTCTTTGAGGACCTTACAGCATTTAATACAAGTAGTTATTTGGAATTAAAAATGTTCAATGTAACTAAACATAACATAAACATCTGATCAATGGTTTTAATAAAGATGTTAGCGGGTTCTGTCATGATTAAACACTAAATGCTGTAAAAGTATTGTGTCCACATCTGTGAGGTGCCTTATAAGATTAGATTAACTTTATTGTCCCAGTGGGAAATTTGCCTTGGACTTCACATTGCTCTGATGCAGTAACAAATGCTGTGATTGTGTTTATAAGTGATTTTTGTATGGCCTGCTTATACCTGGGGCTGGCATGCATAATCATTGACGTTTCATTAGAAAAAGATGTAAAGTTTCTCTTAACGCTTCATTGGTCTCACTGCTGTAACCTTCAGACTGAGTCCCCTCTGAGTGTTTGTGGGAAACACCTGATATGTTTTCAGCTCTGCATCTATCTGAACTCCTCATGTGACAGTTTCCAATCAAGAGTCTGCTAATTTGGTGCTAATTGTATTAAATGAGATGAAGTCTTCACAAATCTTATTAATTCAAACTAATTGAAAAACATGAATGTCCAGCTTGATTATAGTGGAAGTCCATGGTTTTGGTAAGAAGTATGAAAGAAATCCAAGACACAGTGAATATAGCAATAACATTATCCTTAATTAATCATGGATAATCCAATTATCATTTCCAGAAGAACATAAAGGGTCTTATAGACAGTGCGAAGCATGTCAGACGTACAAAAAAGTCCAGATTTAGGAGGGAAAAGTGTCCAACAATGACTTGACATTAACTTGAGTTTAAATTGATCATTTATTATAGGATGCTTCTTATTTTTAAATGTTATATGTACCAATGTGAATGTACATTCACAAGTGTAATTCAAGAAACCTCCTTCAAATTCATGAAGCAAACATTCTGAAGATAAAGACTTAAACTGAAACTTAAGTGTTTCTGCACAGTGAAAATAATAAAATTAAAATAAATACAGTCAACAATACAAGCTTTCAAACAGTGTCTCTTGATATTTGTAGATGGAGTGGACACAAACATCTAACACTCTTCTGCAGTCCACATTAACAGCTCTGTAACTTATCTTCAAAGGTTATTGCATCTTTGTTCAGTTTGAGGCAGAGGGCTGACACAACTCAGTGTTCAGTTTTTTGAATTTTTTGGTGGCGCTGCATTGGGTTACATTATATTGTTTGAATTAAAATGATTACAAATGAGTTGTTATTAAAAAGATTACAAATTACGTCTGTGATTTGTCCGTCCCATCCCGGTGTGTGTTTTAACAAAATTGACTCCGCAAAGCATTCCCAGAGAAGCCCATATTTTCAAAGTTGATGTCAACAACGTGGGTGCCAGTGGTTGCCGTGTTTTTTCGCTGGATCTAATTGCCCTCAGATAATCTCTGCTTTGTAAAGAGCTGCTATTTCCATGCCTGAATCTGAGCAGAAACAGCTGCTCACATTCTACAGGCTCCTGTGTCTGCTGTTCCCCCCCCCCCATGAGTCCACTCTGCCTCGAGTGTGTCAGCATTCTCTGTCTTTCTGCCTGCCACTGTGTCCTCCTCCCTGCCCAGTGAACAGGAAGCTGTCACCTCAATCTGAAAGGATTCACAAGACATCAAACACATGGCCATTGCGACGAGGACCATAGCCTCTTTATAAGTGCCGACTGCCCCCAAAAAACAAACACGTATTTGATAAAGATTATTTGTGTAAAATGTGTTTTTTTTTTGCCAGTCTTGGCAGTATGTTGTGGTGGAAAAGGGAAGGATGATGAGACTCTACAGGGAAGGACAGGCCCAAACACGCTTAACATACTGTAAAGGATATCCATGCAAGTCATACATGCAACTGAAGCAGGTTAATGTATCATTCTTTAATTTTGACCCTGACATGGAAGAGGGGGTTTTCCCCTGGTCATGTAACCTGACCTGGCAACTTGAAGATCCAGCATCTATTTCTAACAAAGTAATAGCCATCTGTAGAGCATAAAAGCTTCTTCCATCATTTGACTAAGAAACTCAGTAAAGGTGTTTTATTAATGCGGTGAGGGCTCTTTGATCCAATTTAATTTCCTCCTTCCTGTTTCCTGCAGAAAGCAACAGGAGCTGCAGGAGGCGCCATCCCCAGACGAAGGAATGGAAAAGTGTTTCTAGGTAAGATTTGCACGTCAGCCTGCAAACAATGAAAGTAGTACTAAACATTGTTGAGCAATTCATTCATAGTATTAGCAATGATTCCTCAATGTGTGTGTAGCTGGCCAAAGCAGCTGATTCATCTCCTAAATGCACCATAAGAGAGTTTATAACAGTTATTCTCAAGTTTTAAATGGTACTAGATATATCTCAGGGGCTGTTAAATACACAATAGAGTACTAAAGAAGAAAGTTCAGCTCCACAAATATATGCCCAATTCTTTGGCTCTGTCTTTGGATTTTGGATGTCGTAGTTTATTTTCAGGCATTTTAATGTGACAAGCTTTTTTGGAACTCTTCTTTAGAGTCATGGTAGTTAAAACATTTGTGTAAAGATACTTTGAAGAGAACAGCACTGAATATATTTAACAAATATATATATTAGTTGGTGTTTTGATATCAAACTGAATGTGCTTTTTAATCTTTTGAAACACCTCAATAAACTAAGAGAACCCCCCTCTCTTATATGCCAGTTGTATTGTTTGTTACACTGCAGTGACCCCCCAGCTGCCCCCCCAGCAGGCCTTTACTTCATATTTCCCATGATCAGACCACTCCTCCCCCTGCTCTGTCTGCATCCTCCTATGCTCCAAATATAGCTCATTTATTTGTATGTGTGGTTGGTAACTGCTCTAAATCAAAGCCTTGCCTGCTCCCCTCCTCTGCTGTGTGGGTAGGGGTGGGTTTGAGACTGCCCCCTCAGCTGCCACCAACTGTCATCCTCTCTTTCGGCTGACACACTTCTACTGCAGCTATGACGCTGTTCATAGAGGACCAGGTCTACCTCCTTCTTAACCCCCCCCCCCCTCTCTGCTGGCCTGGCGGGGGAGGAATTCCTTCCACTTAACCTACATATAATTAATGTTCCTGTTTTCTTATCAGCCAGCGTTTAATCAACTCTTCTATCCACTGGCATTCATCTGACTGCTGCACATCAAATCCTACTCAGTCTCTCTCATGGAGATAGTTCTTAAGATGGTTTTCTCTTGGATAATTTAAGCTGTTATCCATTTGGATCTTTGATTTGGCAGCAGGCATGTGTGTGTCTACCACCATTTTCGTACCAGTCCAGGGATTTAATCCAGCCACTTACCATGAAAGCAGTGGACACAATAACATTGTCCCGGATATACTGTTTCACTTGAGTCATTTCACGACTTTAGGATGAAGTGAAAAGAAGACAACTCACTATGGAGAGAGATTTAACACAAGAAGCTCTTTGTCGATTTCATGTTTAAAATTTGCTGAAGTTTAGCTCGACATAGTTTTTTTTTTTTTATTGAAACTCTGATAATTATTTGATTGGTACATTAGTAGATAGACAGGAAGTTCAATTTTTCAGCAAAAATGCCAGACATGCTGTGGTTCCTGCAGCCTGATTGAGTAGATCTTATGCCTATAATAAACTGGGTCTGGGATAAATACTTTTCACTATCAATGGCTCTGTAGATTATTTTATAAATAGCTTGATTCATTATTTGTTTACAAAGATGAACAACTGGTTTAAGACAGCATCAAATATTCCTATCGACCAGAGTAATGCCTCTCAATGCCTACATTTGGTCATTAAACAGCTCATTTAACTAAAGAGTTGGGAAATAACCCCGGAAAAATCTAAAAACTGGCCAGATTGTTGTACTGCTTTTTTTGTTTTGTTCTAAAATTATTTTTAAAAAAGTCATGAATTAGCAAAAAAATATTCTTTTAATTTGATTAATGAAGAAATAGTTTTTGCTTGACAGTAAACAAAAACGGTTTGGGCTTTGAATGTTGGCTGAGAAAGAAAGTATTTTCTGACATTTTATAAAGCAAAGGATTCATCTCAAAATATCAATAGTGAAACATATTTGATTGATTGATTATGTTATCCATAAAGACAGTGCTGTAGCTGTGTAGACAAAGCCATCATCAGTACTCCCTAGTAACATTATAAGTTGCTGGGTATAAGAGTGTGTGATGAGCACCTAATTATAGCTCTGCATGAATTGTTTCGGAGCAAGAGTCATCAGCACAGTATGAAGTCATCCTGTCTCTGTTGTAAAAAAAGATGTCATTGATGGTTTTATTCAAGGGTTATTATGTGTCATAAAACTTTACAGCTTTGACTAAAAGGACGACAGTCATTAAGACAAGAAGACACCTCACACTTGAAACAAATACAAATAACTGAGAATAACGAGGATCATGACATGTGCAAAAAAAGAATATCAGTCAGCAATGTATTAGGAAGCTGTCTCCAACAGCAGCTGATTGGCTGTGTACTCCCTTCCCTGTAGATTTAGAGCTAAACCGTGACTTTAACGGTGAGGACTATGAATATGAAGACGAGGCCAAGCTGGTCATTTTTCCAGACCACTTCGAGATCCCCTTACCAAATATTGAGGAGTTGCCCGCTCTGGTCCGTGAGTCGGTGCTGCATGAATTCTGTGTGTTTTTCTGCATGTTGATGGGAGTGCGTACTCAGTGGTTCCCTTTGTAGTGAACAGACTGGCAGATTTATAAACACACATTCAGCCTGAAAACTACCTGAGAATATGAGATCAGAGTTCCCCCTATAATTCACTTAACCTAAGGCAGAAGTGAGCTTACCACAAGGGTTTTTTTTTTTAATTAGTTTTGATTGTAGATGTTCAAATAAAGGCTATTTCAAATGCTACTCTATTAAAAGAAAAAAGGGAACCACTAGATGCACTTTATATTCAGGCGCTCTTATCACTTTAGTGTTTGTGTGTCATTGCTTGCATGGAGTCCAGAAGATACTTCACTTTTTTAAAGTTATTGTTTGTAGAGTGCAATGACCTCCTACAGTAAATGAGTCTTTTGGTCGTCATTTTTGTGTTGATTTTTCAAATTCATTATTGCACGCTTACATGTACTTGTAAAACAACAGGATAATTCCCTTTTTGTTTTTAAATTGTTACTGGTAGATATCGTTTCTTTCTGCACTACAGTAGCACTATAGAGCTGCCCTGTTCTGCCATGTTTGATGATTTTATCTTCACTTTATTTTGCATAAATCTTGCATGTCCAGCTGTCCTTTCTATTTGATGTTGTAGATTACTTGTTTTAAGAGTTAATTTTAAAGAAGTTTAATGTTTTCAAGTGGTCATAATAAAATATTAACAAAATGTTCCTTCTTATAACAGACTTTATTTATACCTGAAGTTTTTATTCTATCAAGGCTTATCTATTTTAATATGACCTCAATCACACCAGTTTTTTGAGAAGTTAATTTTCTCTCTGCTCATGCCTCTGATGATCAGGTGACCATCGCCTGTGACGCTGTGCTCAATGCATCATCAGCCTACAAGAAGCAGGAGCCTGAATCGTGGGAGGAGGAAATCCAGGTATCCAGACATGCCAGGAGCCTCAGACAGCTCGATAACGGGGTCAGGATCCCACCCAGGTATGACAGATATGAAGTATCACTGTTACATTTGTTAAGTGGCCCTCAAAATGTATATAAGACAACACTCGCATTTGTGTAGGTGTTCTCATGGCTTGAACTGGTGAATTGTGGGGAATCAAGCCGCTTTAATAACAGCTGTGTCTCTGCAGATTTGGTTTATGAGACATCTTCTGGATTTCTTAGGGCAGTGTTTGTTAAAAACTGTAAACTGAAAACAGAAGAATGTCTTGCTCCTCAGCTAACTTTGGTTCTTTTGTTCATTGTACTCAAGAAAGTTGAAATAGAAAAATCTAAAGTGTTTTAAATTAAACTTAATAAACATTCAAACAACTGTCTAGGCTCTATCTGTTTCTTCAGGAGTGTCCTCATGAATTGACCTAAAATGAATAGTGAAAAAGTGATTCTCTGCAACTGATTATTTAATAAGTAACAACACAGAGAAATGTCTTTGTCTTTGCTCTCAGTGGTTGGAAGTGTCAGAAGTGTGAGATGAGAGAAAACCTGTGGATGAACCTCACGGATGGAGCCGTGCTCTGTGGGAAGTGGTTCTTCGATGGGAGCGGAGGGAACGGCCACGCCCTGGAGCACTTTAGAGAGACCAACCATCCCCTGGCTGTCAAACTGGATACCATCACACCAGACGGAGCAGGTCTGACACTTATGACATGATCATCTCAGCTGTCACATTTGAACCACAATACAAGTTTCTATATGATGTGAGGGATGGATATCCTTGAAGTAGCTTTTATTTCACTAACTCTAACACTAACTATTTAACTAACAAAAAAAAGCACACCAAGGATCAAACCTTTGGAAAATGGCCTTTGTTTTAATTTGTCATAATGTAATTAAAATAGTTTACTGTAAACTTGGTGCACATGCATTTACATGAGCTAGTATTGTATAATTATAGATTAACATGGCATGGTTTTAAACTGTAGTTTAAGCCTGGTAGGGATCTTAGAACATGAAGCTTATCATTAGCAGTTTTTAATTGAAATAATGATCATTCTAAACACAATTTTAAAAGTTATTACTTCAACACCTGTGGTCTGTAACAAATTGTACTTACTGACTATAGAGGGGCCCTCAAATTTTTTTAAATACAAATGTAAACAGGGTTCAGATGTAACCGTAACAATATAAAAAAGCTTAAAAAAGGGTGTTAAGTTTTAGACTGACCTGTAATTGAGATAACCTAATCCTTTGGGTTTCAGATGTCTACTCGTTTGAGGAGGAAGAGGCCGTGTTGGACCCCCACATATCAGAACACTTGTCACACTTTGGAATAGACATGCTACAGATGCAGAATAGAGTGAGTTGTTTTAGCTTTTGACAACAACAACAAAAAGTTTTCCCCGCTGAAGGTTTCACATTGAGCTTTTTACCTCTCTCTCTTTCTCCCCTCAGACAGAAAACGGTCACAACACAGACAATAACTCTCGGCCACGGGTAAGCGAATGGGAGGTGATCCAGGAGTCAGGCATGAAGCTGAAAGCGGTGTTTGGTTCTGGTTACACGGGCATCAAAAACCTGGGAAACAGCTGCTACCTCAGCACGGTGATGCAGGTCCTCTTCAGCATCCCTGACTTCCAGAGGATGTGAGTACACAGCATATATATATCGATACATAGATCTATATATATATCATATAGATATTTCAATGAGCTAGAGTTTGTTATCTGTATTATTTCACATTATTTAGTTTCTACACATTATTTAAGGTATTTTCAGGTTGTCCATATTTATTTTTGATAAGGTTAGTGCTTTAATCAAAGCACAAAATGTCACTGAAAAGGTAAACAGATTCTTGATATCAAAGGGGAACAAATTCATTGTCTGTTTTTTGATTTCATTGACTCACATTTCTGAATACTGTCTCTTTAACCTCAGGATTTTTACAATAGCAGGCACACAAAATAAACTTGTTACACAGCATACTAAAGCCTAATTTGATTTTCATATGTGAGTCTCTAAGCACCACGAGACACTTTTCATGAGATTCAGCGGCCAATTCATTAGTGACGAAAACGCAGATGAACTTCCTCAGATGACTACAATTTCGGCAAAGATAAATCTTGACTAATCAGACTAATCATTAAGCATTAAGAAAAAAATAAATGCAGTCAAAAATGTTTCACTAGTTTATATTAACATGATGGAAAGTCTAACATGACCTATGTTGTATTATGTGCAGTGCTTATTACATTTTGTCACGGTAAAATGTGTAATTAAAATGGAAATCTGTGTTTATGTACATTTTTAAAATGTGTAGCTCTAGGTTACATATGGAGGTAAGATTAGTAGCAGAAAATAAACTTTTATTTTGAAACAATTTTAGTTATTTAAATATCTGTTACACACTTGACCCAGCATTATTTAGTGAGTATGTTCACGAGCAGAAAGTGTTAGTGCTTTCTACGTTTCCAGCGGTCTTGTGCTGTGTCCATGTGCTCAGTCTGAGGTAAGCGTGTGACATTTCTTTTGATCTGTAGGTATGTGGGTAATCTTCAGAGGATATTTGACTACTCACCCCTCGACCCCACACAGGACTTTGCCACTCAAATGTAAGTGCCTCCTGTGTTACATAATTCAGTGCAATAACACACAAGACAAGCAAGGGGTTTTCAAGCTGCTTGGTTAAGAAAATGCTGAGGGGTCCTTACGTGAAACTTGTATCTTTGATTATTAAAACACTTTTGATAACTTTATTATGACACTGCAGTTTCAAAAGATGGCCAAATCAAGTTTATGAACTTTAGTTAAGAAATTGATGATACTTTCTTTAACAGTGTTTTTATCCAGTCATTCATGTTAAAACTTGGTGTGTTTTGTCATGTAAGCTGGTGTGTTGCAACAGGCCAGTGGCACAGTGGCCAGGATGAAAGCTAAGAGGGGATTAAGCAAGGCAGGCGATTAACATCAGTGGTGTGAAGCAACAAATGCTTTATATTATGAGGTTCATTACCAGATAAACATGTTGATGACTGTCACTGTTTGAGAGTCTGTAAGCAGATTAAGGAAATGTATTAAGGAAATTATTGTCACCAACAGTGACACCTTGTCACTGCATGTAATCTCATATTCTTGCCTCTTCATTCTTAATTCTTAATTTTTAAATTCTCAATCTTATGTAGCATCACGGTCCTAGAGGAACAAAATGTCATCTCAATGTGTACTTTGTACATGGTTGAAATGACAATAAGGAGAACTTGACTTGACTTAATTATTTTTTTTATGTTTTATGCATTTACAAAAAAGCAACAAAAACAGGCAAATACTTCCCATCTCTGTAAAGAAAATAGAAAAGGAGATATTGATGAGATGTAAAGGATTTATTTCTTTGTATTTAATCCAACCTCCTTTATTCATTTATATCAAACAAACAAGACTTAAATTGATTCTAATATCAACTTAGGGGTTGATAGTTTTCCCCCTACACAGTTAACTCTTGCTTAGGTGAATTTACAACATGTGTCTGTAGTCTTAAAAAAGAGCATAGATTTAGTTGATAAAATATACTGTTCAAGCATTAATGATGTACCTTCCAGCAGAAGAAATACAACATATTGAGAGGGAAACCAAAGGTGAACCAGAGGAATTATACATATTTTAAGAATTAGAGGGATTTAAGAAAGTCTGAAGTCTGAAGCAGGGTCCATGAGACTGAAAAGAAAGGGTTAACAAGTTAAACAGGCCTCAGGTGTATTGTCTGAATGTTTTAACAAGACGAGAAAAGAAACAAATGCTCTCAGTGTATGACATTCAATAAGCCTTCCCAAAGAGACGAGAACAAACCTGAGAGACGGGCGATCATTTGTAAAGTTTCTGGCTTTGCTTCTGTCCAACAGGGCTAAACTTGGACACGGACTTCTCTCAGGCCAGCACTCCAAACCACCCATGAAATCTGAGCTCATTGAACAGGTGATGAAAGAAGAACACAAGGTATTAAACTGGGTATGTCCAGCTCCTAAACTGGGTCTATAACTGACATAAGCATGTTACTACTTTGTTTCATTAAAGCACTAAACAGAGTTTCAGCTTTTAAGTTTGATGTTTTTCAAATTGAAACATTAAATATGTTTTATTATAGGCTACACTACAGGCCATATCCATTTGTTATTTATAAACTGTGATTATGTCAGCTTGAAAGATGTTGATCCAAACAGAATGAAAATAACTTTTTTAAAGGCATCTTAAAGTTTTACTGTGCTTTGAGTTTTTCCCTTTTGTCTGAAAATAGGTGTTTTGGCTTCTATCCCAAATGTACAACTCAAATAGTTTATTAGAACAGCTCCAGAAACAGAACTAAAACTGTACATTTCTTGAAATTCGCCGCATCACTGCCTCAATTAAGCTTTCTCGACTGTTTTGAGATTTCTGCAATCTTGTAAATTCTGTTATTTGTCAGTGAGTTTTGCTTTACCAATTTAAATGACCATGATGTTACATCTTTGACCACATGGTGCACAGCTGACTGGACAAAGAGGAGAGGAGTGCCATGAAGGCATAATGGGAACCAGCACTATCCCTCTAACCTGTGGTTTTCCTTTAAGCTTATCCAGTCACAGTAACTGATAGGGCATGGCTGTGATCCTACACTTCCTACATGTGATGGAGTCAGTTATGTTGACAGCTGAGAGGAGAGGGGGGGGAGGGTTTGAGTTGGCATGCTGCTGTCAGTTTGTACTAAATAATCTATTCCTTTTAGGAAAAAAAAGAAAGTTAAAAAGTTTGCTTTTATGCCAAAAAACTTCAAGAGAGTTGAATGCTCTCATGTCTATTCGGTGAATGTAATGAATGCTAGCACGACACAAGTGTATCTTAGCATTGCACAACGCTGAGAAACAACTTCCTGAAGTTTCCAGTGTTTATCTAAAACAAGCAGAAAAATTATATTAATAATAAATATGATGACCATGGGGTGCTGATGATGCCATCCATAGACAGAGCCTGGTCGTCTGTTTCCCATTGTTTCCCTTGGCCAACTAGCAAACATTGGGTAGTTAATGTTAACCTAGTTAGCTTGTCTATGAGTCAACATCAATCGGTTAGGGCATTATTGCTAGAAAATGTCAAACTTACAACATACTTTTAAAACCCAGAAACACATAAAGTTAGTTTTATTAGTATCCCCAGTAGGCCTACTATTTTTTTTTTTTTTTTTTTTTTACAAAAAACTAGTAGGCCTACTGGGGATTATCTGCCTATTTAGTAACAGTTGTATTCATTCAGGAAGCAGTGATGACATTTTTCAATGTTAATGTTTTTTCTCTACCTTCATACTAATCTTTGAGTTAAGAAGAACACTCTCTAGATTCTAATGAAGTTTTATGTTTCATGAACCTGATTTGAAGATTTGGGATTAGCAGACCTGTGCAGAGTCTGTTACTGGCAGGACAACTGAAGTTTTTTTTTTGTCAATGTTTTTAGTAACATTTTCCTCTGGTCTGTAATCTTGCATTATATTTCCTATTGAGACAGATGAGTGGTCATTCATTCAGCTTTTGTGAAACCCAAATATTTTCTTTTCAGCACCAGCAGAAGGGAGTCTCTCCCCGAATGTTCAAGTCCCTAGTGAGCAGGGGACACCCAGAGTTCTCCTCCACCAGACAACAAGATGCACATGAGCTCCTCCTGCACGTCATCAACCTGGTGGAGGTGAGTGAAGCGAAAAGTTGTTGCAGCTTAACTTATTCCAATTGTTAAAAACCAGTATACTTCCTGTTTTTTTTTTTGTTTGTTTTTTTTTAAAAGCTTTCCAAAATTAAAAAAGGCAGGTTGGTCCTTCAGTTGCTTAGTGAGTTGGTAAATGGACTTGGACTTTGTGTAGCGCTATTCTAGTCTTCTGACTACTCAAAGCACTTTTTACATTAGATGTCGCATTCACTCATTCACACTACATTCACACACTAATGGCAGAGGATGCTATGTAATGTGCCCACCCGCCCAAAATGATTAATCAATTCACACACATTCACAATAATTCAGTGTCTCACCCAAGGACACTTAAACATGTGACTGCAGGAGCTGGGGATCCCATTAAGGGAAGACTGAGTCTAGTTTTCATCATATTTATTCACATAAAAAAATTAAAACGAACTGAAAAAAAAAAAAAAAAAAAAAAAAAAAAAATATATATATATATATATATATATATATACACACACACACACACACACACACACACACACACACACACACATACACACACACAAATCCCCACTCTCTCTCACCACATTTGCCGTCTATTATTAGCTGTCCTGTCCAAATACTGTTGAAAGCCCAACAAAAACAATATTTGAAAAAATAACATTGATGTTTTGGCCTTTATATCAGTAATCTGTGAAAATTTCACTCTTAAATGAGCAAAAGTGTCACTTTCAAAAATCCCACATCAGGGGTCGCAGATGGCCTAGCGTTTAGGTTGCGACCTATGCACATAAACTATAGTCCTCCAAGCAGTTAACCCGGGGTTAAGTCCGACCTGTGGCTCCTTTCCTGCATGTCATTCCCTTCTCGCTCCCGATTCCCTTCTCTACTTAGACTTAGACTTTCTTTATTGTCATTCAAACTTGTACTTTACAGTGCAGATAAGAACTAAATTTTGTTGCATTTGGCTCGTTGTAGTGCAGGATAAAAACAGCAGCATGTATTTACATATAAAAAAAATCTATCCACAGTCCTATCAAATAAAGCCCCAAAATATAAAAAAATGTAATCCCATATCAGTCATACTTCACTTAAAAAAATATACTGGTAGTTAGTAAATTGTATCATTAATGTCAATATTCCTAATGTTTTGAATGTTCATCACAATAGCAGATGGAGTTTTCCCGGTTGTCATGGGGATGAATACGTTTTCTTTGGTTTCTCGTATTATGTATATGCTTGCCAATAATAGAAAAGTAATTACAAGTACATTGTAACAATACAGAGTGTGTTATCCAATCTGTATTTATTAGAGCATCTTTATACACTATCACTTGGTGAAAACTCAAGACAGACAAGCAAGTGAATAAGAGGCTGCCTCCAACAAATATACTGACACAATCTTAGTTTTCACATTGTTGTGAAATGTTCAAGTTTTGAGAAAGTGTTTTTGTGACGTCTGACCTCTGGCACACATGGACAGGCAGTAGATTGTGAGGGGAGGGTCTGTTTTTGGGCATACTTTCTCCCTGGTTGTTGGTACATACACATGGCGTGCACTGACGTGTCTTTCTCAACTGGGACTTATAAATAGCTTCGTGCTATCTGTTACACAGGGGGCCAGATAATGCCTCCTATTCTGCCTCTGATACATGCCCTGACTCGGACCAAACACGTCACTCCAACCTGATCAACAAAACAGACGAGCAACACTCCCCTAGCATCAATTACTTCTTCATAATCCATTGGAACCTTACAAAGACTCGTGCTTGAACTTGGTTTTGACCTCCCCTTTTTAAGTCTACTTGCTGGCCTCTACAGCTGTCTCTAAACTAGAGACTGATTTATTTATGTAGACGTAGATAAGATGACTAACACCATCAGCAACATTTTGTTCCGTCGTTGTCAGCCTGCACACTTGGCCTGAGTAAAATTATAACTAGTGTATTTCTGTAGCGTCTTAGAATAGAAAGACTGTCCTGCAGAAAAGATGCAGTGTAAACCTGTGAGCTAAATTGCATTGTCATCATTCATCAGAGTCTTCCGATAAGCCCAATGTATACTTTAAGGACCTCCACTTCAAAAGCAGTAAGTCGACAAAAAAATCACACAGGGAAAAATAATGAATGTCTCTGTGATTCCGAAACGATGTAACACCCTCAGTCATGGTGGGCCGGGTGAGGTTAATTGAGGTGGCTCCTGAATTAAAGAGTTGCATCTACATTATGAATAACTGTATTAAGAGATCTGGGTCAAACAGCAGTTGCGTTGAAGTCATGCCAGGAGACTTTAATAGACCACAGCAAAGAATAGCTTGTAGACAGAATTGCATTTCAGTGATCAGGCTGTCACGTCCCAAGCTTTACATGTTTGTGGAACGTGTGAAAACAGACTTAGTGTTTTCAATTAGTGCAAAGAAAGTGCTATAAAGGAACAATTATAAAAAGGTGACAGGGTAATGCAGAGAGATGATGATCGTTGACTAAAGATAATACAAAAACAGCAAAGACAGCAGCAGCGATGGAAAAAGAAAGAGAAAATAATATGAAGAAGACCAGACAAACAAAAGCAGACAGAAATAAAAAGGCTGATTTTTGAGTGATCAACACCTCAGTATAAAGCACCATTGAAAAAATGAGTACATCATTAATAAGAGTTCATATGTTGTGTTGAGTGAGAAATAAATATTATATTTGTATTTATATATTGTGAATTGGATGATAAAATAGGAAAAAGGGATGGTGGGGTTTGTGGGTTTAAAGATTATTTGGGGCTTTTTTTACCTTTTATTTACATCAGACAGTGGATACAGAACCTTGGGAGGTCGCCAGCCCACTTGGAAGTAGGGAGAAGAAAAAACAAAATCAAATCAAATTTCATTTATTTAGTCATTTATTCAATCATCTTTTCATGCATTCCAATTTTGTCTCTTCCCAATTTGCTGCCCTTTAACCAACCCCCAGTTGGCAGTTTTGTTTTTCTATTTATTTTATTCAACCTTTAATTAACCCGGAAAGAGAGAAACTCGTTGAGATTAAAAAACTCCTTTTTTAGGAGTGTCTTGGCCAAGACAGGCAGCAGCACAGACAACAAAGTTTCTGTCGGACAATGAAAGACATGAAATTACAAGTAAAGCTGCAAATGTTTATTAAAATGGATTATACTCATTAATATATCAGACAGGGCATCTACAGCCAGATGTGTCCGCCTCCAAGTCATTCAACATCCTCTGAAAATCATCCAATGAGATCAGCTCATTAAGTTTCAGGTCTTTTTGTAATTCATTGTAAGGAAAGGGAGCAGCAAACATTTTCCTTTTTTCCCAGTTCAGTTTGGAACAGACAGTTGAAAAGATGCTGAGACAGAAGAGAGTTAGTTCCTGTAGTATTCTTACACTCACTGAAATAACTTTGGTTCAAATAGTATAGTTGTTCAGATGCTGATTGCTCTTATATTATATACTTATATTTTTACCTTGACCAGCTTTAAATCAGTTGCAACTCTAAAATCATTATGCATATCATATTATTATCCAAAAAGTATAACAGCCTCACTTAAATAACCCCAGCTAAGTTTAGACCAGATTATCGGAGCATTAATTCAGAAGGCCAAACTATACTATTACAATGTGAGAAACAGATGGGACACTTAACAGCATGTCTGCCCTTAGGTTTTCTTTGAGGGAAGTTTTTAAAAAGGGAACTTTAATTTGTTATCTGTTTTCAATATCATGACTGGGTGTTTATTTAAGGTGTTACAAAATGTCACTGTCAGCCCAATATGTTACAAAACCTCAAATGAGTAAAACACTCACTCTCCCTGATTTTACAGAGGAACAGTGCAGGCTCAGAGAACCCAAGTGACGTCTTCCGCTTCCTGGTGGAGGAGCGCACTCAGTGCTGCCAGACACGTCGGGTTCGTTACACACAGAGGGTAGACTACTGCATCCAGCTGCCAGCCCCCTTTGAAGCAGCAACCAATCGAGGTAAATAAGCTCCTTCACAAAAACACATGTTGTTCTGTAGGAAGCTATAGTTGCTTGATGTGGATACAACTGAGGACAAAGAGGGTCAAGACTTGACTTTTTTGTAATTCATGATATGACAAATAATGTCTAAAGTGCATCTAAAGGTAGCTCAAGTCAATGTAACATTACTGTATTTATTGTGATATTGTATTACTTTTAAACAAATATAACCTTGGTGAGGGATACAGACATTGTCACAGGAACTGTAAATGGAAGCTCAGGTTGTTATTTCTGTCAGCAGCCATTTTGAATTGTACATAAATTGGTGTACATAAACCTTAGTGAATGCTTGCATTTCATTAAATGTATAGTGTGCATGTTTAATATGTGAAACCTTAATTATGATTGATTTGATCACATTTAGATTTAGGATACTAAACTACTGCGAGGTGTTGAAGATATCAAAACTTGTAAGCAGACTTCAAAGTGTTCGTCTGTGTTTTTATTCTACCAGAGGAGCTGTTGGCATATGAGGCCAAGCTAAAGGACGCTGAGGAGAACATGCGGGCTCCTCCTGAGCCAGTGAGAGCGCGGATCCCCTTCACCGCCTGTCTGCAGGCTTTAACCGAGCCAGAGAACGTCCCCAACTTCTGGAGCTCAGCACTTCAGGCCAAGTCAGCTGGAGTCAAGTAAGCAGAGGACCTTCTGTTGCTGGGCTTGGAGAGACTTCTCCACACCTTTATTTGATTTAAATTACCTCAGATTATTTTCAATTAAAATCCCAATTTTACTTGGAAGTGTTACATTCCTTTCCATTGAATCCTCTGTTAAAAATGGCTGTTTTTTTTTCCTCTGCAGAACTTCCCGTTTTGCCTCCTTCCCAGAGTACCTGGTTCTGCAGATCAAGAAATTCACTTTCGGGGTTGACTGGGTGCCAAAGAAATTAGGTAACTGTCTGTCACGCTTCACTTTCCCGTCCTTTGCTTGCCACCAAAGCTGTGCCTCAATTATATTTACTGTGCCCTAACTGCCTCCAGAGGGCACCATAAAACCACAATTCATCAGCAGGTAAAGTAGAGGCTGAAACAGCTGCTGCTCAATATTATTAAGTAACCGTCATGGTTTAAATGAACAGACCAATGTTTTGAGTGTTTAACTGCTTTATTAATAGGAATTGGCTGCAAAATACATAATAATGTCACATTATCTTTTTAAATTGTGTGATTAAGTATTATGTGTGGGGTTTTAATTTTGCTCAGTGGTTGTGACTTGTGGATAAAGTGTCTTAAGCCCTTTACAGACTGTGATTCCCACAGCATAGCAACATACCACCACATTTCACCATATTTGCACCTTTATACTTAAGTATTGCATCTGCAAATGTGTAATATTGGTGTCCCTGTGTGTGGTTTCACAATGCAGTTCTGTATTCATGATGCCAGAATAGAGATTAGCAACTTTGTGGGCTTGAGTTCTGAAATCTGAATTGATGTCCTTAAGTTTTTTTAATTAATAATGACGTCTATCATGCTTCTAAAACCACATATTTGACAGAATTGGGAACATCCGGATCCCTGCCGGACGATGCACTTTTCTGTTAAGTTTTATATTTGTGTATTCCTCTACAGACTTGGCCATAGACGTTCCAGACTTCCTGGATCTGAGCAGAATGCGGGCCACAGGGCTGCAGACGGGCGAGGAGGAGCTTCCTGACCTCATGCCTCCTATCGTGCTACCTGAAGACACACGAGGTACGGAACAGACACTTTCTTTTCTAGGTGGTTTAAAGAAATGGTAACTGTATTAAGAAGTGTGAGTGTATGTATAGTATGACACACCTACAATTGAATGCATTAATAGATATGTCTATACAGTTAAGAGAACACACTTTGACGGTTCAGTAAGGCAGAGTATTGTGATTTTAACTATCATCACTTAAAGGACATTTTCCTTCTTTTGTAATTTATTAAATCTAATTAATCACACGTTTCAATTAAAAGAAGGATTGCACACACACACACACACACACACACACACACCCACACACACTAACACACACAGGTACACACTCACATGCTTCTGAATGGCATTGGAACTTATGACAAGCTTTTGAAACAGAGACAGGAGTAGGTTTAGATTAAGCAGGAAAGATTGCACTCCAATAGATGTTTTCAAAGGTTGAACAAAGCCTACCTCAGCATGTCTCTGTATGTGTGTGTGCATCTGTGGTTTCTTGGTAGAGGCAGACGGGGGAGAGACGGATGGTGTTGATCCCTTGGATGGATATAATCATAACAATACCATTACATTTTGGTCATGTGTTTTCACCAAGCTCACGACACTGCTCTGGATGGTTGAATGATCAGTTACATAACACGTCACAGTTCTATGAATATGCATTTTTTGCTCGCATTATTTTTTTGTTAATTAATTTAAAATCAACGCGTTATTTTGACAGCCGTAAAATAAACATTGTGTCTACACATATATTCTGATTTTTTTTCAGATCACATAGTGCTTCATTTCTATCCCCCAGGATTCACTGAGAATGATACTTAAGTCATACAATCTCACATAACTCGCCTATAGTAGCCTACAGGGACATTTGCTTGTCACTTTTCTACCGTTGCCATTTCCTTGCCATTCATATTGAAGTTCACTTTCTCTAATTGATTTCAAAGACCATTGTTAAATTGTGTCCACTCTAATACACAAAGTTTTAACAATACAAAAAAAACAACCTCTCAGTGAACACTAAAGAATTTATCAAATTTGACTCAATAAACAGTCAACACAGTGTTGCTATGAAAACTACCTGAAGTGAGTGCTGCTCCAAAGCTGCTTCTTGACATCCTTTTCATCAGGCGTGGGGTAGTTTTGTGACAGAGACAAATGATCCGTGAAATTGTTTCTAATATGATGTTCTGCTCAAAGCTACCCAAGTTTTCTCTTACAGGCATCTTGGATTTGTTTCCATGGGGAAGGCATGCTCAATCAACTTCTGAAAAGTTGTTGTGTTCACAGTGGCTAAGCCTAATAACTTATAATGATTTTATGAGATCCAGTTGTAATGCACTCCCCTGGGCTCTGGGAAGAATCTCCTCAAGGCTTGCAAGTGCGATTTGTTTTAATGTCACTTCCTCAAAACGCAGTTGCATCAGAGTGTGAACTAAGTGAAGTCTTTGTGTTATTTACAGCGTACTTGGGGCTCTTTTCCTGCACAAACTCAGCCCTCCCTCCTTTGTCACTGTCTCCTCTGTGATTGTATTTCTTATCCCACCGTTCCTCTTTCCGTTGTTCTCAAAGTTCAGCTACATAACCTTATCAGTGTCCCCCTTAATATTTTAGCAGACGTTAAGCACAAAGTGTTCTGTACTGTCTCAAGCTCCAAACACAACACACAAAAAGGGGACCAAAGAGCATTGAAAAGGCACAGTAGCATCTGCGAGCAGGCTGTGCAGGGCTTCACACACTGACAGACTCAGGAGAAGGGTTTTTGTTCTGAGAGCTTTACAGAATCGTTTAGCTTCTTCAGATGGGGAAATGAGGACAAAACTGAAGTCGGAACATGTTTGTCTGAGTGTGCCTTAATATTTTAGGACTGAACGTTACATGCTGTGCTTCCTACCCCAAATCTCCAAACACATGAAATGCCTTCTTGGAACATTGCTGTATCTACTGAACACTTTGCGCATGAAAGCTTTCATTAAGCTTGATAAAATAATAGCAATTCATATGTGCATCTGGCAGCAATGGACAGCAAGGTCAGAGGAAATGTGTTATTTATTAATATTTCCAAGTTTATGTATTAATTTCTTCATTATGATAACTTTTTTCAGCTGCCAATAAACCACTGGCCTATTACTATTAGCATTGATAAATCATTGATCACTCTACTGTCTCCAGAAGGCTTCAGTGCCTCATATTGATTACGCAGCAGTGCACACAAACACACAAACGTGTGTGTGTGTGTGTGTGTGTGTGTGTGTGTGTGTGTGTGTGTGTGTGTGTGTGTGTGTGTGTGTGTGTGTGTGTGTGTGTGTGTGTGTTGCACTTATTTTGTGTGTATCATCCATGCACTCAATAATTCCAGACCACTTCTTTGCTGTTATATTTTTCCATTAATCGAATCACATAATGTAAAAAATGCTCACCCATCTATTATACATATTGATTTCTCAATCATTTCTAAATTTAAGACATGTACTGGATATTTCAAATACACCCAGATCTGTTTCTGTTAGCTGACTCTTACTGATACATTAGAGAGAGGCATTTTTTTTAAAACTTTGTATGGCTTAAAATTGCCTCAGATAATAGTCTTGGTTAAAGTCGTAGTGAATCATGTTTTATAGAAGAAGGATTCACTGAAGTTGTGATTTCAGTGTTTGGGGCTGAACAGTCTCCTCACTACAGGTTAGTGCTTACATGGCCCTCACCAAAAGTGTTTACTTCTCGTTTTGTAGCTTTATTGAAACAGCCTGACAACCCCAGTGGGACTTTACTACACAATACAGTTGGCCTATGTAATTATTTGAAACAAATGACGGTTTCCTAGAAGCATTTCACAAAAGTTCTCTAAAAGAGGCCATAACATGTTATTTATCATACATGACCAACTAGACTCATTTCAGAAGTAACATAGTCTCACAGTAATGTGAAATCAGATTTATAGCTGTTGGGTTTTTTTTTGCAGATATTTTGATGCATTAATTTGCAACTATTCAAAGAACCACACAGAAAACCTGATGATGTTTGTTGCATCCTTAGTAGAATAATCTGGTGACACCAACCAAAAAAAAATCCATTTTCTCAAGTCGTCTCAACTTTGATCTTAATGTGTGCTGACACCTGAAATGATTTTTTTCTCCCCTTTCAGATAACTCCATGGGCTCTTTGGACTGTGAGTATATCATTTTATTTTTCACTTCTCATTATAAAGTTTGTGTATATGTTACATTTATATAAGTTGTAGCCATGGAAAATGTATTTTGGCCCCAAAGAAATAGTGATGAATGTTTTGCAGCTTTGACCATGTCTGTGTGACCAGGTGCTGCAATTGGTGTTAACTTCCAAACAAATTTTACTTCAGCATGTGGCTCTGCTTGTTCTAGCCAGGCTCATTTCTCTCCATGATGAATTATCCCTCGATAAAGAAACTTCCCCAGGGCTGATTCTCTGCTGGTGTCTTTGTTTAATGAGGCCCAAAGAGAGAGAGCCACCGCAGAAGTTGTTTGGTTCTGTAAACCGGGAAGTTAGTGTTGAATCAGCAGCGGCTGTGTTTTAGTTATTGATGTTGGTTACTCGTGTCCCCAGCTCCAGAAATAGACGAGGCGGCAGTAATGCAGCTGGCAGAGATGGGCTTTCCGCTCGAGGCTTGTAGGAAAGCGGTCTACTACACAGGCAACATGGGCCCTGAGATGGCCTTTAACTGGATCATAGCCCACATGGAAGAGCCTGGTAAGAGAATTTCATTTCACGCAATGAATGATGGAGAGATATACAACGTATACAATGTATAAACATATATTTTCTCTTTGCCTAAGGCATATGTTAGCATAAAGTAAATAACTGCAGTGCACTTCCTTAACCAGGGTTTCTTTTGATCCAGAGGAGAACATGAATGTTAGGTCAGGGTCGGCTCCAGCCATTTTGGTGACCTAGGCGAGATTAGGATTTGACCCCACCCCCCCACCCTGAAGCCTGTCACCACAATATATGGACAACAGCCATTTGAAACACCATGAACAGTTTAATTACTTCTCAAACAAAAATATAGAATAAAAAAGAGCAATATATTACAACATCTCTGTTATAACAACAAGGATGCAAAGTTTATTATTTTTCGTTCTTTATTTCTTTATATGTTAATGTTAATGTTCTTATTACAAGACAGAACATGAGGGAAGGGCAAAAATGGGCACTGACTGGCCCTCAAATTATTAGTGATTAGTAATTATTAGCGTATATGGCCTATGCCAAGAGCTGGCCCTGGTTGTTAGGTAGTACCTCCTACCCCTGTGCCTGCAACTGTCAGATTCAGCTTGCACAAAACCAAGATGAGTATGTGATAAGCATCAATACATGATCATGTTGTTTACCCTGTGTCATTGTTTATTATTATAATTCAGAAAAAGTTGTCACATTCGAATTTGAATTTCCCTCGGGATCAATAAAGTATCTATCTCTCTATCTATCTATCATTCTTTTTAATAGGAGTGATGTAGCACGTGCCTGAGCTTCTCTAATTTAAGGTGCTGCATTACTTCCCTCAGTCGCTGAGTATGGCAAAGATTTATGGGCTTTTCCTGTTTAATGGAATAAGTCTGTATGCCAATAAAGTTAAAATTGTAACTGTGCATATGCCTTCAGTTATGGCCCTGTACTTGCCCAATATCTAAAAAAAGGCAGACAGAGGATTTAAGTCAAACCTTAAAAATAAAAAAAGTTCAACAGTTCATGGCACGGGGCATGTAATCAGAAATAGTGGAGGCAAAATAGAAACAACAAAAATAGGGCACGATGTACGTGTCTTGCATGAGTGCTGAGGTTTAAAAGGGTAACATTAACCAAGAGAAACCAAAAATACTGGTGACAAATCATCACAACAGCAGCTGCACTGAAAGAGCCCCAGTTCTCAATGAGCTGACTCCACAGACTTCAATAAGTGAGCGGGAGATACGAGCTCAGGGCGATGAATGAAGAAAAATAAAGCTGTTTCAAAAGGCAACACGTGCAGTCACATGGTGTCTCTGTGAGCTAGTGAACTTACAGGTGAACTCTGTGTTGGGCTCTTTTTTTGTTTCGCAAAACACTCTGACGCTGCTAATCTGCCAAAAACATTTCTGAAGCGGGTTTACAAAGCCATCCAAATGTATTTCTATTGGACCTTTTAAACACAAGTTGCGTTTGTGTCAGAGCTCACATCCCTTTGTGTGCTGCAGGTGTTTATTTCTGCATGTGTCATCACAACATACTTTAGTCAGAGAGCTGACTTTGTCTCCTGAAGATCTTTTAGCAGCAGAGACATTCCCCTGAGGCGCTGACTTGCATCACTTTATTCTCTGGTCGGCTGTAAAGGGCCTCTACAGTGGAGGGGAGTAAAAGCATCCCCTTGCCTGCTTTTAAATGGGCTTAATGTAACTTCACAGTTATCCGTGTTTAGCCTCAATAACATCAGTAAAGAGTCCGTCCTCAGCTGAGGCTACTTCATCTTCTGTCTCTCCCACATTTGTTCCTTTGCCAATAACTTTTGTTTTAACAGCTAAACTTTTCACTTAAGTGGCAGAACAACATCATTCTCTTTGACGAGAATCTTTAGAGTCCGGCATGTACTAAAATAAACTTCTTGTAAGAGGTGCATTTCTAAAGGACTGTGCAGGCAATGCGATTTATCTATCACTACAGCTCATGTAAATGTCACAGATATCTTTAAAGATATTCAAGATCTATCGATTAAGTTCATGAAAGACGTTTGAAAGGCCCAAATAAGCAATAATGAAACACTGACATACACATGTGTGTTTTAGTTGTGTCTCATTTATCTATTCTCCAGTCTAATAATGGGTAAGTTGTTTGAATGGCAACGCAAAGTACACAAGACGAAGAGCCCAGACAGAAGGACTCACACTTCTTATATTGTCAGGAACATGGTCCCACCCTGCACTTGTGTGTGATGGAAGTTTTTTATGTAACAGTTGTGTCTTTCATGTCTAAATTATTAACAGAGGCAGATAGTTGGGACTTCTTTCTTCATGAACCTGCACTTCTGTACTCTCAGAGGTTCCATATTTTATCTTTTAATAGTCAAACTTTTTCCGTCAACACTCCACAACAAAGCAGCAAATAACTCAGTCGTTCTGCGATTTAAGAATAAATAAAGACCTACAGCATCTTGTTTTTCCCTCTGTTTCTGTTGTTTTCAGACTTTGCAGAACCTCTCACTCTGCCCTCCATGATCGATCCTGGTCCCTCCACCAGTGACAGCCCCATGGGAGCGACCCCGCTGGAAAACTCGCCCCCTGAAGAGAGCATCGCCATTCTAACTTCCATGGGCTTCCCCCGCACTCACAGCATCACAGCACTCAAAGCCACGGTCAGTTTGCTGCCCACTCTTGTTTATGATCCCACTTTGTATACCAATATATACTCACTCTCTTCACCAGGAACCCTTTCTTTATTAATCTATATTTCTGCCAGCTGATCATTCAGATGAGTCTGCATTATAATAAATAGTTCTTTGTTTATTGTTTATTAAAGACAGTTTGAGTTTCTGCATTTACTGCTTAGCTCTAGTATGTCTTCCTCTGTAATTAATCTTGCCAGCTGCACACAAAGTGATGCATTACGCTTGTGATAACATTGATTTATTTTGACTGATCAGGAAAAGGAGGGAAGCTAATGTGCAAGCTGACGGTCACCATGACTGAACAGACACAAACAAGAGCAACACTTCCAGAAAGTCAGAAATATGTAGTTGTTAGTTACACACTTTGCTGGCTCTGTGACTCACACAGACAATAAATAGTTATATGAGGGTAAAACAAAAGAGGCCAAGAGAAAATCTGAGGACAAAGAAGCACCCACACAGTTTCATAATTGTCTCTGGGCCATGCAGTACAGAGACACCACAGCACTGACCATATGACACCACAGAAAAATGAAGGCTGACCTGGACAGTGGAAAACAAAAGCTTCACTGGTTCATGATAGAGCAGCAGGATGGCAGGAAGTGAGGCCAAAGAGAGGGTGAGGTGATGCAAAGGTAGTTCTGTCAGTCATAGAGGGGTTTTGGCTGGCCTCCTTGTTTTCTTTCCAGGCTGCAAATTTAATAGGTCCTGCATGTCAGAGTGATTAAAGATATCTGCTTGACATGCTGTTAACAAACAGTCCCAGCAAGCTTTGAGGTATAGGAACAGGATCTGCCTCATTGGCTGTGTCCAAAATCACACCCTGCTCACTGTATTAAGCACTTTATAATGTAAAATAATGTCCAAATTCTGAGTGAGCATTATCATACCTTACATAGAGGACTCATTTTATCCCACAATGCATTGTGAAAACTAGTTTACAATTGATCACTATCCATGTAATATATACCATCATGCATCGCGATTCAAATCTTTTTGCCAATGAAAAGCATTATGACTGCTCTAAGAAAGGATGAGAGGAGCGACCAGCATGAACTCAGGAATTCAGAAACGCTAACAAGTAAATATTTAGGAACATTTCTACTGAAATCTGGAAGCTGACAGATGATGACGGGTAGGAGACCAGAGTCTGTTGGCACATATAAATGAGTTTTTGTGCTAAAACATGATTTATTAAAGCAAAATTCAGTACATTATATTTTACTATTTTTTACTGTTTTGTGAAAATTACCTCAGTACAATATTAGTCATCACTGAAAGTCATGCCGGTATTTATTATTGATCCTCAGCTGCAGGTTTTAGTTGTGCGACAGCAATTTGTGATTTAGGACACAACCATTGACATGTTGTGCCATTTAATCCGCATATCTCATATTATACGTGAGTGTTTAATGCAAAAGGATTTATATAGTGCTTGTGTCATTCAACGGGAGCTCCGATGTATTCGCACTAAGGTTTTGACAGGAATCTTGAGTCTTGCATTTCATGTGTCATATAACGGCCCCTCCAGGAAAAATAACATACCGGACTGTTATTAAGACACAGAAATAGACAGCAGGTTTCCTCAGTTAGTGACCCTGATGCGAACAAAGACCCCGCCATCCACAATGTTGTTAGAGTGAAATAAAATAGACACATATTACCCATGAAGGGGATTTGGGGTGTGAAGCAGAGAGGGGTGTCACGGCTGGTTTATTATTGGCTCAAAATCAGGACGATGAACTCTTTTTCAACCTCATTGACCTGGCAGGGACATAAAAAGCAGCCTCACTAAAAGGCAGACATTGTTGAGGAATCACACCTCTATTCTCGATTCAAACATCCTCAGGGAGATTTAAGCATGAATAGAGGTTTGCCACCTTCCAGATACATTTTAATTTTTTTGGCAGCAACTGTCTTTTGAGGAGCTACCTGGCGGCACAGTAGCAAGGGAATAAGGGAGAAAAACAATATGACAGTGTTTCAGCCTCAACTGTTATTTAGTCCCATATGCACCTTTTTTGTTTTGTGAGCCATATGTTTTCTTTATGCTGGTATTTCCTGTTAGAGCTAGTGTTCCTTTAAAGAAGAAGAAGTAGAGCATCAGATGTTTTGCATCAAAGAAAATATATTTCAAATGTCTTACAGTGTAGATAAAAGAAAAGCATATTCAAAACTGGCTCAAACCCTTATATCTGTACAATCCCAACAATCAAGAAGTTTTTGATTTCACATTTATACTTGCATCACTGACCCTCAGTTCTGGTATATTAAATGGAGTTTGGTTAAAAATAAATAAATGATCAGTGAACTAAAGTAAAATGAACATTTTTACAGAACAATAACTTGGAACGAGCATTGGACTGGATCTTCACTCACCCGGAGGAGGAGGAGACTGACGCCCTCTCAGACATGGCGGACACAGAGCCCAATGACAACGCTTTCTCAAACTCAAACTCACACAGTGACTCCACGCTGTCCCAAGACAGAGACTCGTCGGGCCCGCGGGTCAAAGACGGACCAGGACGTGAGTGACTCTGCATGCCTTAACGTCAACGATGATAACTTTCTTTATTCTTGAAACTTTTCCGTTATCAAAGGTTTACTTTTAATTACCTTTACTAGTGATCAGTAGAATCACAGGTGAGGTGAGTCTAAAAGCAGAGTGGCAGACAGATTGGGAGTGGATGAGTTTGAAATGACAGCAAAGCTAGAGCACAGTATAAACAAAACAAAACATGAATACATGAATGGTGAAATCAATAGAAGAACTCAAACCGTGTCTGTAACTTTTGTATTGGAAAAAGAAGGTCAGCAGAAGCATTTTATGCTTTATTTAACAAAGACCTGTAGCTTTGAGAAATTAACACGTGTTCAGAAAACAAAACAAAAAAATTCACAGTGAGTTTTCTGCCTCCTGCTTTTAATTTCCCTTGGATGTTATGACAGTTCACCGGTTAGCTAACACTCGTCTCCAAGTAATGGTTGCCACCTTTACATAGTGTGTGTGCTGCTGCTTGGCCTGCTCTGTCACACCAACTGTAAACACAGCAGCAACAAAAGCCATGTTGATGTATGCCAGATGTTTTAATTTAGATATTAGCTAGATATTAATTTAAATATGTTATGAAGGCTGACATTTTCTATTTGTTTAGCTGCTTTTATATTATCACACTTAAATACATGTGTTTGTGCCTCCTTTTTCAGGATATGAGCTGTTTGCTTTCATTAGCCACATGGGAGCATCCACCATGTCTGGTCATTATGTTTGTCACATCAAAAAGGAGGGAAGGTGAGTTGTAAACAGCCATTTGTTTACATTGAGTTCATCGTGGTTAAAAACTGACAGCATATTATTGATAGCAATGAGCAACCCCCTGTTAGTCACAAACAAATTGTCCTTTTTTTGTACAATTGTATTTACTAATACCTCTTTTGTCATCAGATTTCTGAATAATGTAGAATTCTAAATTCTTCAAAAACTACTTTTGTCCCATTACATCTTTCCTCATAGAGGAGAAACTTTGAACATATCCATACTTACATTAAAATGTGTAATTTCTGTAAATGTTTTCCTCCTGCAGGTGGGTGATGTTCAACGACCACAAAGTATGTTTGTCAGAAAGGCCTCCAAAAGACTTGGGCTATATCTATTTTTACCATCGACTGTCCAGTGGTTAAAGTAAATTCCCCCCCTCTCACCTCCACCCTGCACCATTTAAAAGAAAACACATTTGTTCACCTGCAGAAGACTGGCAGACAACATTAATAACAACCACAGTGGAAATGATGTAATACAACTTCCTTGACCAGCTGCTCGCCTTACCGTGATGTCATTCAGGATCAACCAGGAACCTTGGTTAAAAAAAAAAAAAGGGAAAGCAATGTGCTCTTTTGTTATGTTACGCTTTGAATGTATATTTAAGTGTTTGTGTTTAAGAAAAGACATTTTCTTGCCAGTGTAGGTGCAGAGGAATGTGTGCAATTTCTACTTCTGGAGTGCTCTGCAAACAAAATAATGCCACATATCAAATCACATTGTTCCTTCTCTATGCCTTCAGCTACTGTGCCAGTGTCTTCAAAGTGGTACATTTTATAAATGTATATTGAGATGGGAGTGCTTCACTGCCAGCCCTGAAATGCCCCGAAACTGCATCAACAGAAAACAAATTACTGTGCTGCTGGTGGCTTTGCATTCTGCATTGAAATACAATACAGTGTTTTTCATCTCAAGGATATTGAAAGGACATCCTGAAGTTTAAAGGGGCTATATGTAACTTTTTACATGTATAAATCGTTTTTTTATCGCCCATTAATAAGCGAAGGGTTTACTGATGTGAGTAGATGTTCACTGTCTATCTGTGTTGCCTGTATAAAATCTTTCCCCGGGTCGTATTTTCTGCGAAAGCTCCAGGAAGTGACATTTTATGCATGTTCTCAACGTCCTCCTCACTCCGCTCTGCTTACAGAGATTAACAGTACAAACTCATCACACACTCCCGGTCTTCACCTCCACAGCCAGAGGCCGCCTTCCACACACTTCTATCCACCCTAGGAGCTCTCAAAGGCGGACAACCTCATCACACACTCCTGCTCTCAGCCAGTTCCTGCAGAGACTGTCGTTTGTAGGATGGAGAATGAATACAGACACACAGACTCCTTCACAGACTTTCACATGTGTATGACCACTTACCTCCTCTGTAAACATTATGTCAGTAAATATCTAGTGTTTCGCGGCCGATAATGATGCTAGTTTGTGTACGTACAAGCACGTGAGGGAGAGCAAGCAACAGGTTACTGGTACAGTTCACCTAACAGCCATGAGGTATCGCTACAAACGCAGTGTTTTTGAAAGTTACATATAGCCCCTTTAAAAGTAGTAACGAGATATAAACGACTTATTGTATGCTGAAAGTTTCAGACTGAGCCCAGCGTAAATGGGTGTTAACCTGGTTAAAAAAAACAGTGTTAGTGAATTATGGCTCAAACCTGCCCCAGTTTTACTTTGAGATTGTTTGAGTGTGTCCCTCTTTAAGGCAAAACTTTCTCGGGTGCCCTTGCCGAGTTATCAACATTGAAGTATTTCCCCACTCTGTAAGCACTTTTTTTTGCGTAAAATGAGCTCATAAGGTGCAGTTGAAGTGGTCTTTTTATTCACCAGCTATAAACAAATGAATGTGATATCTTCAACTTCAGTACTGCTGAACCTGAAAATCCTTGAAGTGGCCATTAGTCGATGTAGAGATTACAGTATACAAACATACAACTGATGCCAAATTAAAACTAAGCCTATGTTGAGATCATATCAGTGCACAAACAGAATCCCTTCGTTCTGCAGTGAAATTCTTTGATTCATTGTGAGTTGCAAGATGTTTGCATTGTGTGCAAAACTTGAACTCTCGGCTGCAGCTGTTTCAGATTGGTTCCTTTATCACTTTGACATATTCAGACAATGACTCAAAATTTTGAATGAATGTTTTTGCTGGAGCTGTTGCTGCTTTTTACACGTCACTAGTTATGCACCTGAACTGTTTTCAGGTCTAATGCAATATGACCACCAATATGCACCACAACCATATCTGCTCAGTGCTGCTGTATGATAAAAGCTGAACTGGGATATCTCGTCTATGTGCAGTCTTGACGGATAGACATGCTGCAGTGCTGAATGTACTTCATGGTGCTCACAGCAACTAAAACCTCCTGTTCAGCTTTAATACTCAGAAACCACATTGAATTTAGAACTGGCACCTCGAGTTTTAGTCACTAAACCTCATGCTGGATCACTCAAAGACTCTGTACTCCACTCACTCAGTTGACTCAAAACATGCCCAACAGATAAATCAAACATATCTTGTTTAGTAGTATCTGTGATATCTTTTGTTTTCTTCCTCTGACTGTCAACAATATTTCAGTTTTTCAGCCGTGTTTAGTCTATTAACAACCAAAACAAGGAGTACATGGAACTGGACTTCAATCAGGCTTTTATCTGTTTTATCTCAAACAATCTGCATAGTATAACAAAGTGTTGATATTTTGTTATCGCCACAAACACAATCCCAGTTGTATGAACCTGGCATTTACCGAAACTGTCTTTAACTCAGTAGTGCACTCATGGTTGCAAGGGGAGCTGTGATGAAAAACGACTTCAAGGGTTTTTCTGCAAAATGTGTGTGCAAACTTCGGAGTCATAACTTCTCATATTCAGGGAGAGGACAGACTGTTGACAATAAATACACAATTCTTAAGAGTGTTCGGGTGGGTAATGCATAATCTATCACACATCATCCTGGACAAGATATTAAAGTAAAGTGAATGCCTCTTAAAGATTTCTTTAGAAATAGTCAGAGGATTGTCTCCACCTGTGAGTCTGTATGTCTACAGAATCTTCAAGATGATTTTGCAGAAGAACTCTGTCTTTCAGCAGTGCTCCCCCTTTAATAACAGTGTGCCTACATTTGACTGATCACTACATCTCAACATTTATCATCTTCACATACTACTTGACAAACTGCTGCAGTGTTCATCATCTATGCATCGGGGAAGTCTAAAAAGGTCTCTCTATGCAACTATTTTATTTCTGCCTTTCCTTCTTTAATGTTTTGTATCCTTTTGTCGGACCCTGGTCTAAAAAGTGTCTTTCTGATCTTCATCATATGTGGATCAGTGAAAAACCTGTTGTCTTGCTCGATGACGTTAAGTTATAAATGTCCTGAGATATTCTGTGCAATCAGTTGTTATTTCGAGGCACCTTTTGTTCCCCCTGCTCTCCTGATAACGTAATGCTTTTTGTATTTTTTGTCTATTTTGGTTTTGGCTTTCCCTCCAGCTCGGTCTCTATTCATTTTCTCTGCCATGCTAAACCTACCTGTTTAATTTGTCACTAAACAGCTTTTACAATGTCAGCATGTGCACTAGACTTTGGCATTTAGTCATTTGGATTGTACAACTGTTCTTCTGTGAGTTTTATTCTTCTTTACCTTTAACTAAATGTCAAAATGTTCTTCACCTGTTTTTACTCTGTTGCTTTTTTTTTTGCAAAAAAGTTTGTGCAAATTCTGTAGTTTTCATTACATAGCTTTCCTGAAGGGATTATTTTAAGTTGACTTTTGTAATGTACGGTATGCGTTTATCCAAATATAATTTAGGTGTATGTGAATAGAGTAATGACAGTATAGTCAATGGCACTGTTTACTTACCAGAGTTGGAACATTGAATAAACTACACCTTTGTCGAGAGTTGTCTTCTTTACCAATAACCAAAAAAAAAAGAAGTATTTTGTTTCTTTTAGGGGATTAAAGACACAGGAGCGTGGAATATATACCAACAGTTTATTTTAAAAGGTTACTTTCATATTGTATGTTTCAAAGGTGCTAATGCTTTCCTTGTGGTTATACAGGGAGTAATATGCATTACAGTAGGTGTTTCAATAAACAAATTAAAGCATATCATTTCTAGGTTCATTCATCAAAATATCATTTTATTCATACATTTGTGATGCATCGATAAATAAACCAGAACAAACTACACATGTTGAATAAAAGGAGTGAAGACTGAAATGTACACAGCATGTACTGATAACCTTTACGAACCCCAACTGAGGACGCTGTTCATAACATTTTAGAAATACTTTATAGAGCCTGAGCATGATATTAAATGCAAGAGGACTACACTCATCCATAGATCATTATGTGCACATGCCAAAGCACAAAGATATAGGCTACTTGATAAATATATATGCAGCAATAAAGTTTAAAAATCATAAAGCTAAACAAACAGAATAGTGTAGTTAATTGCAGATTTCTTTTCACATCAAAATGTCCCTCCACAATGTGTTTTTTTTATTTAAAATATCTTGTCTCAAAAGCATGAGATTCCTTAAATCCACAGTTAACCAATAAGAATTTTCTCAGTCAAGCTCAAAGGCAGTAAGTTGATTTCCTTTAAATTGATTACCCATCACATAACAGGCTAGATTGAACATATATGACCTGCAGGGAACTCTATTATTATAGAAATGAGGGAAGGATTATTTTAGACACTATATGTTTTATTATGCATTTTATTTTTTGTCAATTGAATATTTGAATTAAACTAAAAAACATTTATCCACATGAGCAACCAGAACTAATGACCTTTTAGAGCTGAAAAAAGATGACATTTAATAACAATGAAAAGATGACTGAAACTTTGTGGAAGTGTTCATAACAATTTATGGAAAATATGTTTAGTTTGAACATTAAAAAGCATGGATTGTATATGTTGGGGTTCTTTAAAAGGTTACGAGTACATTTCTAATGTGTAGAAGTCATAATTACAACATTTCTACAGCATATAACTACAACCAGTTTCTAGCAATGTGCCAGTATTTCTCAGCTCAAGCCTTGCACACTCGCTAGTTCTTTGCAAGAAAAAAGCATCTTGTGTCGAATATATACTGAATACATACATCACTTTTTGTCAAGGTTACAGAATTTTAAAAGTTCATTGTAGAAATATTGCAAGGAAACTTCATGATATAGTTCATTTCTTTAAGTAAGTTGGAGAGAAAGAAAGCACTTCCATGTATTTCATGCATACAAACAAAAAAAGCATTCAAAAAAAATGTAAATCATCTAGCATGCGATCAACCTTGATCTGTTTTTTTTTTTTCCCCAAAGCATGCGTTAAGCTAGGTCAGTTCACCTGAGAGGGTCCAAAAGTAGGAAGGTTCTACAAAAAGAAAACGTCACCAGGCATCCTATTAAAATGCACTGCAGTATGATGTGCACAGTAGAAGTTTGACTGTTAGCTAGCAAGTTAAGATCTCTTTAAAAAAATAAGTTTCTTTTTTTTTTCTTTAACACGACTACAAATGCAAAAAAGCAAAGGCCTACAACCTCATAAGAAACTAGAGTTGATTCAGAAATCACAATTTAAACAGACATCATGTTTGAAATTCTAAAGTTCACTGACTCAAAGGACAGCTGAGAGGAAATGTGTTCATGATGAAAAATGGAGGGAGGCTGGCCCGACGTATAACCTCCAGGTATCTCATACATTTATTACAAACAGGTTGAGTTATGAATTATGGAAAGAAAAGTGGATGTAGGTGTTGGACGTGCTGAGACTCTGTTCTGATACAAATGAAAATGAACGTTTGCTGAACATTTCTCCTCAGAGCGCCTTCACCCAGCAGCGTTAGCACACATACACCATACATGACTGAGGTGGATGTTGTCAATAGAAACAAACACTTTCCTGAAACAGATGAAGCACTGAACATGTACCATAAAATTAAACTATGCTAGCAACTGTGCTATGCTGCACTCAGGCATCAAGATCTGAAATCAGAGGATCACCAACTTTACGTGGATTAATGCACTCTGGAATGTGAATGTCAGTCAACCAAACAGTTTCCGAGATATTTCTGTCTTAACCAAAGTGCTGGATGAACAGACTAACTTTTCCATAAATTGAGCTATGCTCTGGAAATAATATTATTCAGGGTCCAAATGATGAGGAAATACTTAACAGGACTATTGGATATTATTCAAATAATCTCAGCAAAATAAAGTCTCTTAGACAGTGAGTACATTTTCACCTTGCTTTGACGTTGTTTCCTTTGCCATTGTGTGACCACTGTCAGCATGCAGATGGCATGCACATACTTGCTTGTGTCTCAATGGGTTCCTCTGCCTCCATGATCTATTAAACATTATGGATGGCCACAGCAACTCTCTGCAAACTTTTTTTTTTGATGTCTTACTACAGCTTCAGCCTTTATAACTTCATAACCTTTATGTTAGTTGTTCTGTTTCAATCCAATTATTGTAATTGAGAGAAACAGTAACAGTTTTCTTCTCAGTGCATCCAAGGTGAGTTTCTGGGAGAACAAATGCAGCAGACATGTGGAATGTATCAGATGGCAAAGTTTGATGTACAGTTTGAATTTGGAGGGAGAAATGGAGGCCAAAGACATATTGTTCTACCATGTGGGTATAAAACATGAAGGCTGCAGTTCAGGTGGATGCTTTGTCTGTGTGTGTGTGTGTGTGTGTGTGTGTGTGTGTGTGTGTGTGTGTGTTTGTATCTGTTTCTCTCTTTTTTTTGTTCCCCAGTTTCCTAATGAAGCACTTCTTCCTATTCAGACCATGGCATCAAAGTGCTACAGTTTGGGAAATGAATGGCTCTTGAACTGGTCTCTGGTTTCCCCTGATAGCATTCTCTCAAAGCACTGAATCACCACTTCTTTTTGGTCTGCTAAGGCAGACAAGACCAAGCTGACAATCTGAATGGCAACATAAAACATGACCTTTTTGCATAGGATCTGAATATAGAAACCCACTTCCTCCAGCACACCCAGGCTGTGGACAACACCTGTCAAACCAGCAAGGTCTTGAGCTATAAAGTACAGCAGATTATCTATCCTTTACTTGACTCTGTTGGTGTTCAGTGCACAGAGTGACTAGTGACACAGAAGAGGGTATTTGCCAAAAAGTGTGTTATAAGAAAATAACTTTGCTTCTGAGGTTTTGCAACAACAACAAAAACATCTTCTGAAAGAAATGTCTCCTTACAAACATGTTTTTTGGTTGCAGGATAACTAAATGTTTTCTATAATCATTATGTAAATTAAAGTTCGCAGACGGTGGCGCAAAAACATTTCAAATATGTGCAGCATCCTGCTCAAGCTTACACAAATATTTAAATCATGCATGATGGCTGAGGCAAACTGATTTAATTAAATGTGTGAGCTTCCCTGCCCGCAGAGCCGCAGCGAAGATACAAATGACTGCATTAGGAAATATCCAAAGCTCTTTAAGGTCTTGGCTTGCAGCTACACATTTATTTTTACCTGTAATGCTATTAAGCTGTATTGAATTCTGTTAGGAAAATGAGAGAATGATGTATAGGCTACTAAAGCCATCCTAAGCGGACAGAGATATTTTTAGACCTGTCAAACTTTCTTTCATCAGAGAGAACTCTGAAAGTTTTCACACAAATGAAGGTTTGACAGATCAGTGTTGCCCAGATTTTCTGTATTTCTCCTGACAGTCAGCATAAAGGGAACAAACAAAAGCCAGGAGCCAAGACTGAAAAAATAAATAAAAATAAATGGCTCAGACAGCTTTCAAGTTCAAAAGACGACAGTTATTTAAAGAAATCAAAATCAGTCTGAACATGGCTTAGTGTTACTGTGTTGCAATAAAAATAGTATAAATAAATATTGTTGTTCGCATGCATTAGAGTAAGGCTTTACAACCTGGCTTGCACATTCCACTTGGGTTGAGGAAGTTATCTGTTTGTCTGAAGTGCAAAGGGAAAACTTCTCAAAGTATGTTAATTTTTTAACAAGGATCCATTTATGAAAATGCTTTTCATGCAGTATCATTGTCTGTTGAAAGAGGATGAAAACAAGCCAGGAATTGAATCTGGAGTTCCAGGTCATATGGTGCAGTCTTTATCACTTGCTCACTAAATCCATCCTTCAGGAGGGTGAGACAGTCTCGAGTCTTTGAAAGTAATTGGATAACGAAACCTTTTTTTTTTTTTCCTCGAGACCTCCTCTTTTCTCTGCAAAGCAGCAAGTGAAGGTTCCTCTGTGAGACTCTGCTGGAACTGTCTGTCTGCACGTCTCCACTGGCTTAGCTCTGTTCCACTGGATGAGTCAGTTTTTAATTGATGTGTTCTCTAAGGCATTGCTCATACAATCTTTGCCCGTCCTTGTGCTCTTCAGGGAAATCACAAATTGCAGTGCAAATCCATCACAAAGCAGTCACTACTTGGAAGAACCTGTCCTCAGACCTGCTCCAAGGTACTTGAGACAAAAATATAACAACTTTAACGTCTGTAGTTAACTTTGACATGCATAAAAATCACACTCTTGTCTGTAACACCAGTTTTGATCCATTCTGATGTGTGCACTTTGGTCTTTGGCTGAAATCAAGAAGTGAGGATGAGCTGCTACTGTTAGTACCACCCACTCCTCAGATGTCTAAATTGAAGGCTCGCATGAGAAGATCCAGGTCACCAATATTTGCAGCCTGGAAGAGCTCGGGCTGGTCCATCATGGATAAAGCTATCCTCAGAGCAGCCCAGATGTTTCCAGACATCACCTGGTGGTTCTGCTGGCGACTCCCGCTTTTCCTCTGAAGGCTTAAGGCTGTCAGGAAGTTACTGGCTGCCTCTCTGTGGAAGCAAAAATTAGAATGAATTAACAATTTAACTTTTTAGATAGACAAACATCAGGGCTGTTTTTAGCCACGACAGAAATCATTACAAAATATTAATTTCAGACCTAATTGGTGCTGTTTTGAAGACCCTGTTTTGTAATTTATTTTGAAGAAAAGACAATTTTACTGTAAATATCACTTGAATGCCCCTTGCTCCACCAGGTGTTGGCGATATGGACAGAACCAAGTCAGACTTAGGAATGGGGAAGGATGAAATATATAGATATATTTTTTCTCTTGGTATTTTGCCTACAACCTAACCTGAAAATTTAAATGTATAAATATTGTATATTTAAATGCCTTAAGGAAGAAGACTGATGTAAATGACATTTTAATAACTTAATTTGTGTTTACTTTTCCCCTTCTATTAGGAATATGGTTTGACTTGGAAGTAGGCTATTTAAAGCGTTTGATCCACATACAGTAGTCTCCATACCTGTTGGCATGGGACCCCCCCCCCCCCCCCCCTTTCATGTATGTTTTTCTTGTTTTGTATTGATGCAATTGATTATGCTAAACAGTCAAGCAGAGTTATGTAACTAGGCCTAGTTCCTGGACTATTAACATCTTGAACAACAGGTTTTAAAAACGGTGCCAACACAAAACTCAGACATAAATAATAGTGAACAATGGAGTCGTGGTTTGCGGATAATTAGGAGACGTTTACATCTGTGAAATAAACTTTGTCGGCTTCATAGTCACAATGTTGAGCAAAACTAATTTAACAAGCCAGCAAGCAAGCTAGCTCAGACGGCTACTGCCTCTGAGAATTGTTACCTCGGTGGCTAGAAGTAATTATCACTAATGCTGTAAGTAGTGTCGATAGGCCATCAGACAGGACTAACTTTCATAGGATGCACAATGACCATTCCAACACGTGCAGGACACCCATAGACTGTGATAAATAAATAAATAAATTATAAATGATAATAATGAATATTACAGGACACCTTTATCTTTCCCACGTGCACAAGCGAGATGACACAGTGACCGAACAAGCACACTTACCCTACGAAACACCAGCATAGCCAAGTAGCCAATTAACTAGCCTTAATAACAACCGTCAGCTACATATTGTTTGCAATGTGCTGCATTATTACACCATTAAAGCAATTCCAAAGAAGCGTGAAGCTAGCTTTGGGTTTAAATCTAGCCTGTAAAGTTAGAAAGATTTCGATGTCGGTTTCGGCTCAGCAGCCGAAATAAAGCCATGTCATCCGGAGAAGCTGAGGTAAAGCACCATCAGACGACATGTTTTTACCTTTGGTCATGCCAGTTTTAATGCTAAACCGTCATGTCAACCAAACCCTGATGCTACTTTTTGTCCTTGCTGTGTCCAGACTGAAGCAACTCCTCCATTACTGTGATGAACTCTCCTTAAGGTGCAGACAGTCCCTGCTTCTCTTCACCAATTCAAGTGTTTGTGTTCTGTTCTAGATAATGTTCTGTAAAGATTGCATTTGTGTGCTTGGTTGCTGTGGTAGCTCTCTGTTTTTTTCACATTGTCTCAGAGTCTTCCCGCTCCTTGCCTAACATGTTATCATCGACTATACTTTCTGGTTGTATGTGACATAATGTGTTAACTATGATTGCTGATATTGGGTAAATAGTTTTGGGCAAAATGTTTTCAATTGACACATGACATATGTAAACACACAAATTATTGATTCATTTTTTTTAAATGATGACTATCATGTGAAGTAATTTATTGCAATAACAACACAATGCATGCTTTGCTCCATATTACACTGAATAATAATTCATAAAGACATGTTGCCTATACACTCAAACTTTGTGATTTTTTTTAATGAGAGTTCTTCAATCAGACAATCGACCGAATATGAATAATATTCACTATGGGGAATAACAAGTTTTTATTTTCTGTTATTGCACAAATCAAAAGAGTAGTGATATGATGATAGGAGGATTTGTGGGTGAGAGAAACTAGTTTTACTGCTGCTCTAATTTGAATATGTGTGTGTTTTTTTACTGCACATTAAGAAGGACTAAGCCATCTGCTGCATAAAAGCTGTATTTTTCAGTTTACATATATTCTTTTTTATCTCACCTCAAAGAGCAGCTGGTACCAGACGTTCATAAACAATTTCACATAGTTTTAGATGTTTGGCTGGTATCTGCTTCATAATCCTCCCTCTCGATGGACTGTTTGCTCGTGGTTAGAGGTGAAATCAAAGCATATCGATAACAAATATTAGCTCTAACCAGGTCACTCACCGGTGAGCTCCGAGGTTAATACAGCTGATTCCCAGGTTGTAGCGAGACCTGATAAATCCTGGCTGTAGCTTCAGGGCTCGTGTGTACGCCTCCACGGCCTCCGCACTCCGGTCCCCATTTGCAAGCGTGGCTCCAAGGCGATTCCACAACAAGTAGTCCTGGATGGAGGGCGAGTGGTGGGGTTAGTAGTGGAATGTCAGAAAGGTGATATGAAATATGTGTATTAGTGCAGCTTACTGCCAAGTGAGTTGTCAGCCTTGAGGCTTGCATTTATTTATTTCTGTATGTATTAATGAAAAGGTAGCTTACTGTTTTTAAAAAAGAAAGCGCAGGTGGAATAGAGTTAAATAACCTGCTACACAACACTCAGCCTTTTATCTGCAGTGAAATCATGACAGTGTAATAGAGCTAAAAATGTGTCCTTTATCAATGCACAAATACCAAGAGAGTTCTCATATATTACACAGCCCAGTGTTTTTTGAGTAACCTAACAATGGTAGTTTAAGGGGAGCTGACGTACATCACACAAGGTGTCCTTGTCGTTGTTCCCCACCTGCAGGGGGACAGGCGAATACAGAGGTCATGGTCTGCTACAGTATAGGGGTCCTTCATCTTTGGCTAAGCCAGCCAGCGGGATATAATTATCTCCCTTTGTGTTCAGAGCTAGTTTTCCAGCAGGGGAGCCCATATTACCAAGTCAAATTTGGGAGGATGGATTTAACACTGAGTAATACTCCTTCCGGCCTGGGACGATTTTTGGAGGACAGAGACTGATTTGCATGAAGGGGAAGCAGAGATGGAGGAAAAGTTGGTGCTTGTAAACGCATTTGCCAGTTTGTTTTGTTCCATGCTTGCATATCAGCATTTGAAACGTGTCAGTCTGTTTTCTTTTTGTATGTGGGTGAGCTCTGCTTTGCTATAGATCTTGTTCTGCTCTGAAGCTGCATAATCAGTGACAGCGTATGTGTGCCAGTCAAGAGTTCACAAGGCCAGATTCAGCAGCTCCTTGCTTCACATATTGCTGTGACAGTCGTGTGCTTCACTGCCTCTGTTTGCATGAGCTGTCCCTTGTTGTTTGCGGAGCCATCAAAGATGTGTTCAAGCTTGAGGGCTTCATGCCTACTATGTGTGTTGGCATAAGAGCATGTTGTGTGTGACGATTATGTGTGGCCTTTAAGAATGTGAGTGTTTCTATAGCAGATCTTAGGCACTGGATTTATTTCTGAGAAGCCAAATCTGTTTAATAACCAACAAACCAGCAACACGAGGTAATCAATATTATATATGTGTGCTCTTACAATATCATATGTCGTATAATATTATATGTCGTATAATATCACATGTCGTATTAAAGTTTGCTTTTAGGTGGTAAACTGTATTTTACAGTATAATTTACATGACGGTTTTATGAAAGCAGCACATACAGTAACAGTATGGCAGCTTTCAGTAGCAATTCCCGCTTCCTTATGTAGCTGTCTTTGACGTAACATCCGGTATTTCCGACAGCAACGATAAAAATTTTGTCTGTCATGGCAGCTCATCATGGCAACTGCCTGGGCAAGACACGTCCAGTTACAACTATAAAATTACAGATTTGATATCTGTTGGAAATATTTGAGCTAATGTAAGTACTCAACAAAAAATTATAACATGGGTTTAGTCACATTTTAATAAATGTAGATATTTTTATTTAAACATTGTCATAAAATTCTACATATTGTACGCAAAAAACTAATAATTGGACAGTTGCCCAAGAAGACTGGAAAAGATGTGAAAGGATAAAACACCTGATACAACATCCCAGTTAATTAGGTCAACTGGCAACAGGTTGGTAACATGATTGTGCGTGCGAAAAGAATCCCAGAGAGGCGGAGCCTTTTGGAAATAAAGACAAGGAAGGGTTCAGCACTCTGTGGAAAAGTGAACTGGAATATAGTGCAACAGTTGAAAAATGCTTTTTAACATAAAATTGTAAATAATCTGGGAATTTTACTGTCTACAGTAAATAATAACTAAAGATTTAGAGTATCTGAAGAGATCTCGTCACACAAGGGACAAGGCAGAAAACCTGTTTTTGGTTGCTGTGATCTTTTGGCTCTGCACTTAAAATGGATATAGTTCTATAGTAGACATATGGGCACAGGAACACCTCTAAAAACCAGTCTGTGAAAAAGTGTTGCACAGTATACCATAATTTCTCTACTTTTTATATGTAATAGAATTTTCCAGATGTTCAGTACTATTTGTAGGTCAAATGTGGTCCCGGTTTAAGTCACTGAGAGAGGATGATTGAGATTGAGATTGAGAGAATTAAAAATCATTATCTGTATCTCCACTAGGGGGCAGTATGAGCAATGCAGTGATGCACCAGTCATTCATTCCTGTTTACAGCGTGAGCCTTAGCCACAAGAGAGAGCATTGCCTCTGTCTCAACATGTCCACTACCAACAACACCAGCAAGTGATCTACTGAAAGAATACCTTGGCGTTCTGAACTTCTAAACACGACGGGCTACCATGTTCTACCTTCCCTGCAGAGCTGACGCTTATGGCGAACCTACTGACTTATTGTAACTATATGCTAAAGGCTCAAGAAAACAGTGTTGTACCAACAAGCAAACACTTCAAACCTCACCAAGCACCTCAGTGACAGAAACTCGGACCGCTCCATGAGGTACAAGGCAAGTTAGCATATAAGCTATCTGGCTAGCCGGCTTGTAGGATGGTGATGAGCTGCTAAATTATGTAACACATGATATTTAACGTAAGCGTATCGTGTCGGTATCATCCCCAACCTTCATCGAACATAGTCATGACAAGCAAATTAGAACATGTGACTTCCAAAACGACAATTGTATTAACACACTGTTTTTTGGGGTCTCCTTTGTGTGGTTATTAAAACAGTTGAAGATCTCAATAGCATAAGGAAACCGTATCAGATCAAAACCGTGCCACCTTCTCTGGGCCGGAGATCAGTTTGACTCGGCTGAAATGGAAAGCTGTCCTGTGGTCTGACGGGTCAAAATCTAAAATTCTGTAGGGATTGTTATCAGTGTAATCCAGCCAGCGTGATATGTGGGATGTTGGAGATATCGCTGTAGCATCTTTTCCAGGGTAGGATTTGCTTATTTCAGCAATACGATGCCAAACCACAATCTGCACGTATTACAATAGCATGGCTAAAAGAGTCTGGATGCTAAATTGGCCTGCCTACCACTTTCCCCCCGTTCAAAGTATTTGGAGCATTATGAAACGTAAAATACGACAAATGAGACCCTGAACTATTGAACAGCTATATCCTACATGAAGCAGGAATGTTAGAGTATTCCACTTTAAAAGTTACAGAAACTGGTCTCCTTAATTTACAAACGCTTAGAGTGCAGATGTGATGCAACATGCAACAGAGATGCAAATATATGTATACTTTTTTTTTCTTCTTTTTTTTTAAACATGTTGCTGGCATCAAATTAAAAATGTACATATAATCTTAATCCCAAAACAATGACATTTTAAATTAAGTTAAATTCATACTTGCGTAGCTTGGTACTATTATGGACTTTTGGGAGAATTGACCCTTTAGTGACCTATGACACCAATAACATCCTTTTTTTCTGTAACTTTTTTTTTATTTTAACACTGTAATACCTATTGGAAAATATAAGGCAGTTAAAAATCTTCACTATATGTGGATATTTGGTTTGTCACTGGGTGTCAGAGGAATACTTAATGCTTGTCCTGTAAGTGATGAAAAAAGGGTTTAAATTGACAGATAAGATTAATTGTGCCTGCAGAGTATCTCTGCCTGTGAGAAGTGCAGTGTGAACTGCAGCTTCACTCTGTCTTATGTGCCTGGTTATTTGTGTGTGTGGTGTTCCTACCTCGGGCCGCACTGATAGCGCTGTATTAAAGGCCTCCACAGCTTTGTTGAACTCTCCGCTGAGGTTGTAGAGCACCCCAAGGCCCGTCTGTAAATCCGGGTCGATGCTGTCAGAGTTGTGCTGAACTGCTTCCAGAAAGAGCTCCTTGACCTCGGGTTGCAGGGAGCTGTGGACACACACACAGCAAAGGATTAGTGTGACTTAAGGCTGCTGAGTGAGCGCTCCTAGGATTGCCATGATGTTCTATACTGCATGTTAACTTTTAAACATGGAGTGTCAAGAGAGAGAGTGACAGGAGAGTAAAGGAGAGAGGGAGGGAAGAGACAGAAATGAGAGCAAAGAAAAGTGGAGAGAGGAGAATATAAGGAGAAAAAATATTCTGATTTATGTGCAGTTTCAGTAAGTTAAATTAGTCTCGTGTTCTGTTTGGAATCCTTGTTAGTTCATTAAAATATTAGGTAATACAATATTTTAGTTGTTATTTAATGTAGCTGGTAAGTTGGTATGTTGTTCATTGTTTTACGTCAGTATTCCCCACACATGGACGATACCTGGGCGGGCCGCCAAAGTATATTTCCGACCTGTTTGTATTTCATTTATTTATTCATAAAATTGCTGCGTGCACGTGAGAGCGAGAGAGAGAGAGAGGGAGCGCGCAGAAGGACCTCACAGCTCCATGCAACATAACAAAACTCCCATTTAAAAAAAACAAAAACGGCCCTCTCGACTCCTGCGGAGAGATACGACACAGCAAAACCAAGAGTGAAGAATCATATCCTCAGAGAGCGAGAGAGAGAAAGAGAGGGAGAGATAATGTCCACTGTCCCTACACCCCTCTTGTAAATGCACAGATTGAGGTGCCTTGCTCAAATCAAAACTGAAGCCTCTCATGGCTTTGTTTCAATAATGCTAATGTACAGCTACTTGCTGCTGTTTCTGTGCTGAACACCTATAAACAACGGAATATCGAGTGGAACTTTTCAAAATGCGAGACATAGTCGTTGTGTTTGTGTCTGAGCGCGTGCGTGGATAAATTGAGCAGATTAAAGTTGTTGCACAAACTAAATTAATTTAGAGGCAAAAAAACATTTGATATGAATACAAACCTACTATTGAAAAATACCCTAAGATAAGGGTTAAAAAAAAAAATAGTTAAGTTTTTTTTACAGTGAAGCAGTGATTTTCACAGGGAGGCAACAATAAGAGGAGATGGTGTGTGTCATACTGTGAGGGTCCATAGCCAAACTTGAACTCAAACTTTCCCCAGTTGTTCATTACACCTTGTTTTGATTTTTATTAACTAAACAAGAAAATGTTTTTGTAATAAAAATAATGAATAATTATGTTTCTATCTTGCTACTTTCTAAATGAAGGTTTTAGGGTTACTAAATTACTTGTAATGTAAGTTTTTATGTGTATTCTATCAAGTAGTTCAAATTCATCTCGACTGCATGAATGCTCAACTTCATGCTTAAAACCTCTGGTTCGTGCGCCTCACTCCCCATACCTCCCCCAGAGGGCCTAGTGTAGATCCACAGTTTGAGAACCAATGCACTAGAGTGAAAAATGAAAATGACAGCTAGACAGCTTCTTCTGCCTCAGTAGTCATCCAGTCCTTAGCTTTTGGGTAAAGATAAGATTGCCCTTTTGTTATGTCTCAGTTTCCACCAGGCTGGTCAGCACAAAGGGAGGGAGGTTAAAGAACTAATAGAGGACGGTGAAACAGGAGGAAAGGAGTGAGCAGCTGACATAAAGGATGACACTCCATGGATAACAGGGACAAATATACTGTAATAGTCAATGTTTTCTTTTATTTGGAGAAGACATGAGTCATAAAAATTAGGTTGTTAGGTGTATCAGATGGAACAGGCCTTAAAGGGATATTTCACCCATTTGCTTTAAGCATTGTATCAGTAGCCGTCGCTGGCTGCTGGGGCAGCTAATGCTGTGCATTCTGGGATTTGGTGTCTTTCATCCACATGAACCAAAAAGACACTTTCTGCCTTTTCATGGCCAAGAAGGCACCAACTTCAAAATGTATTTCACATTTCCACTACATATATGACCCAATGTCAATACAGATTCATGTTTCAATGGGTGACGTATCCCTTTAAGATTACACGGACCATCTGACCTCTATAGTAGTAAGAGTAGTAGTTTGACAAGATAGATACACTGCCAGTGAAATTACAGCTTTAGACACCATCTCTTGATGAGGAAACATACAAATTAGTTCTTGCTTCTCCTTACAGAGAACTAGACTAACAATGAAATATGAAAGGCTCGTGAATATCTTTGAGTTTGCAACATAAAAACTCATTATATATCATGTTTTTCAGTACCGGTACTTAATGACTGTGCAGATGGATTTGGGTTCTTCAGTTGTTGCATTCTAACATTTTACTATATACATACAGTATATATATATATATATATATATATGTCTGTGTATATATACCATATATATGTGTGTGTGTGTCATAGATGAAGGATGATTTTCAGTGTAAATATTGCACCTTTCATGTCTTCCCATGTTAAGAACATGTGACATCCTTCGTTGAGAGTTTGGGGATCCGATCAGTTGTGTCTTTCCCTTCAGCAGGTGTTTGTACTTTGGATTGTGCCGCAGCCAGCGGAGCAGGGCCTCACAGGCATCGTTGCGCATACCCGTGTTGGTCAGGCTCACTGCCAGAGCCATGAGGGCTGGGAGGTTGTTTGGGTGGAGCTCCAAACACCTGGAAATAGACAGAACCCGGGCATGTGAGAGAAGAGGTGTTGGAAGGTGTACACTTCAAAGGGAACTCTTGATTTGACAGGCATTAATTGTGACAGGCCAAAGCAAGGGAACATCAGGCTGAGGCTAATGATTCTGGGTCAGGATGGAGGAGCCGCACCTTTCCCTGCCAGGCCAGGGCTGCATGCTGTCCTCAGCACCAGAGTTCGCTTATTTGCATTAGGTTTGCATGAAGGAAAAAAGTGCCATGGCTGATTGAGCCACAACTCCAGGAGGAACATTGCTTGTACTAAGTGCTAAAGTTATATCACCGGTTATATCACTGGGGCTAATGCTGCTAAGTTCCACGCTGGCCTTTGTAATTGAAATGGGGAGAAGAGCAGCACTGTGTCAGAGGAAACAACTCGGATTAGTTAACAGACTGGAGGAGAGGCCAGGAAAAGATTTAGCTTTCATCAAGATGATTTTCAAGCCAGATTTCCTACGACTGACTTCCTTTAAACCCTCATAATCTCAGTCAGACCAAATTATTTCAGGCCACTACTGCAGTGTGCTGAAGGTGAAGATTACATAAACTTTACTTAAGGACACCCGCATCTAAAGTGTTCTTTGTTGAAGATGTTTTGCTTCCCATGAGTACAAGGTGTAAAAGTGGGAGGACAAATATAATTTATTTATAAAAAACCCTAATCCAGACTGACCATCCAGCTATGCTTTACATGAGAAGACTCAGACTTCTTCTTGTAAAGAATTGGAATGTTGGCCCCTTAAATAACACCATTATAGGACCCCAAATCTGTGAAATTGCCTCATCAATTATTTACACATCTCATAAAATATTTAAGATTTTTAAAGTTGCAGTGGCAGAGCTCCCAGTCGAAAGACAGAAAATTGAAATTAAAAATGGACATAACAGTGAAAATAAGTGTTTAAGTTCATAATCATAGTTGTCTAATTCTCTGGCATTATTTCCTCTCGTTGTTACAGTTTACACAGAGTTTACATTGAGCTTGCCAACTAAAGTGTTGACACTGTCGCAACAACAGGACAAATGCCAGTTAAACATCTAATCTCACTTCATACACAAACACTCCAAGAGCAGATGGAGCAATTACACAATAAACTAACACAAATATTAGAACTGCAAAGTACAGCAAATCTACATTGTGTTTGACAATATGGTGCAGTGACATTTACATGCAGAATGTTTTACTTTTTTATATTGTGTTTATATCACAACATGAACCAACCATAGATCACACTTCCAAGTGTGAGGAGGCTTTTCTACTCAACGGTTATCTCTTGTGTTTTCATTTTACTTGTCAGTGTTCACACACTCCCAGAAAGGTGCAATTTCAGGCTTAGGCAGTGTTGTGAATGAAAGTGGGCCATCTCCCATTGAGGAATCTGTTCAGACTCTGGCTCTCTGCAATCACCATCCATGTGGGGAGTCTCTATTTTAAGAATAAATATTGCAGGGTGTTGGCTGGTTTAGTAGACACTTAAAGCAAAAATTATGCTGCTTTCGTTTTTTTTCTATACATTTAAGAACTTTACATAAAAAATGTTGGGTTCACTTGCCAGCTACTGCCAAAAAGTTCATTGGCACCTATCAGGCAAATTTCATAGGGATTAATCTATTTAAAATGATATTTGCACTGAGCCTCATTCGTGCAAACATAGATTGTCCTCGAGCAGGAACAGATGACAGTTTGCAAAGTCCAGGAGTGATTTTTTTATTTTTCTATTTTGTATTAAATGAGAATTTGTTGCAGTTGTTTCACCTTACCGCTGTAGGGAGACGATGGCCGCCTGTTCGTTCTCATTTTCAGCCTGGGTGGTCCCTAACACTTGCCAAGCCTGCAGGGACACCAAACACAGGTAATGATAAACAGCAGGGTATACAACTGGACTCCATAGTCTGTATTCTCCAGGGGTGAAACACAGTAACAGTGACTAAGTTAAGTCTGTCAGACACACTGTGGGATCCTGCACAGAGCAGCATTTCAGACGCATCACTACACAGGAGCTACATTCAAACAATTAGAACAGTGAACAATTTAAAACCATTATGAGGTCAATCAAGGGCAATGTAATCATGACTTAAAATGAATTTTGAATGTTAGGTTGGAGGGTTGTGCTTAGGTGCTCACAGATACACCATTAAATTATTTGCCTGAAAATATATATTCTAGTTTAAAAAGATATCAAACTTATGTGTGGGGTTTATCAGTATCAAGTTTATGAAGGCTTGTGTCCTTTGTTTTATAGACTAAGCAAAATATTTTTCTTGATTGATTGACTAAAAGGTGTGTTGTATTTTGAAATGCAGAAAAATGCCATCAACTGAACTGAATCGGGCTACTTGCTTGTATGACAGCTCTTGTTATCATTTGGCTAATATAAAATAGATTTTTCTCTTAACTATCCCTGCGCTGCAGTGCTGTTTGCACGTATTTAAATTATCTTATTTGCATTTTCTGTATATGAAGCCCCTTTCCATGCAAATAAGCCTTGCAAAAAACGTCTCATTCACAAACCCCTTTTGCTAACAGCCACGCAGTTGAGGGGAAATGATTACTGTCTGCCGAGCGTTGATGGTAACTATGCTGCAGAAGAAAACTTGCTTAAACTTTCCTCTGATCATGGCAAAATTCCCACCTGTAGACGACCTCAAATCTGTAAATATACCGTAACTTGGACATTATTGACATGACAACTTTCTTATCCCTGCTATCTTTGCTTCTCTGAACTAGCTCTGTTCATTTTAGAATTGATTCTAAGATTGCACTGGTCACTTATTAGTGACAGTTATTAGTGTGCTGAAGGATTTGGAAACATAATCTAATTTCAATTTTTGTTGTGATTATTTTTTTTAAAGTTCCTTATCTTCAGTATTTAAAAAAAAAGCAATAAATCATTCTTTATTATAACCAACACGATATAGATTAAACAAGAACTATTCTTTCCGACAGGCAAGGCCTTCAATCACAGTAGTACAGTATATTGACTGACTTGTAAGCTTGTAATAATTATCATGAAAACATAACAAAGCACTGCCACATACGCATGGTGTATACATTAATATGAAAGTCAGTAACAAATAACACGAGCTAAAGTGCAGATTGCAGGAATCTGTGGTTTTCGATCATTCAAAAGACTAAAAAACCCTGTTTGAACATTAGTATAAATAATTGTAATGATCTCCAGTCGATAACAGTAACACACCACACAGACTACAGTGCAAAATAAGTATGGCACCGCAAGCCACACTGATCCTACTGTATGCTTCTCAGTAGCTTACAGGTTTTTGCTAGGGAAACCAGCATATCGACTTTTGCTGGCCGTATGGACGAGTGAGTGCAAGACACGGCACATAGGGCAGGTACACAAAGATTCTTGAGGGCAAATTTTGCAGAGTCGTGGAAAGTTGATCTTGTGCACCTTCCACAAGGGCAAGGGATCCTCTTCTCCATCAGTGGCAGGGTTCATCCGGTAACTGTTTAACTCTGCCTCTGCAACATTTTCCAAGTTGCATATAGGCAAAGCAGGAGAGGACACACTGGTCTCGAAAAGCTGCCAAGAGACTTCTTCGCCTTTACGATGCAACATTCAAAGGCTTCTAGGTGTGTCATTTGTCATCGAGGAATGCCAGGAACTTGGTTTCAATCGCTCTAGTAAGGTCAGCTGACAATACCTGGGATACAGCTTTGGCCGGTTCCATCACTTTGGCAATCATGATTTCTTTGGATCCCCATTTTGTTGGGCCCTCACTTTGAGGGTGTGCTCAGGAAGTTTGAGCTCCCTCTGTGCCTCCATCATTGCTGCCTTCTAACTGTGGGAGAAGTGCCCACCAGCTTCTTGAACAGGCTTTTTGCTATTGACACTTGTCATCTATGAGTGTATTTCCTGAAAGAAATAAAAATAAAAATGGTGTAGTCCCTACAATTGGAGTTGTGTGTTAAAAGGCTATCACCATTACACACACACCGACATTCTCTCTCTCACTCACTCTGCTACTCACACTCTCAACTCACAAACACTCGCACATGCACACACACATTCTCACATACAATAGCGAGATGTAATCGGTTCCCCTAAACCCTGGAGCCTGGTCCATTCATTGAGCTGCGCTGCCATTTGATGCTTTGTCCGTTGTTATGCAGACATGGTTCTTTTCATGGAGATCCCTGCTGGCATGCCCCTCTCTCAGGCTGCATGTAATGTTTTCCCCTCTGTGGTCGTCTCGTAAGTTGGCAGCTTTGAGGTGGAAGTCTTCTTCAATGAAATGCACCACAAGTTAGAGCTCTGCTGTACAGCCTGACCACATGTCAGTTGTAGTAGCGAAAACTATATGTGCAGGAGGGCACGCTGTACCGCTTATCCAGTGTAGTTATCCAAGCTGTAAACCCAGTCTTGGTCGCCGTAGGCATTACGTCTTTCCCTATGAACTCTCTTATTGCCTGAGTGACATCCCTGTCCTGTTTTGAATCAAATTCATAAGGAGTTATGCTTTCGAACATTTTGGTCCGTGTCTCTGTCAGGTGGTATTTGGCTGGATTGGCACACTGGTGGGCATTTTAGCCATGCAACTATCGTACATGGCTTTGTGGTCTTTTTTCAAAGTGCTGATACAGGTTAGTATGAGCTGTATCACTGCCAGGTTCTGCCAAGCTTGAGGTGATTGCACAGCAGGGCAATGTGTAGTGTGTCAAGTTGTTGCTTCCTCTTTTAGCAGACTGCTATACTCTCGCTCGCATGTCATGTGACCAGTAGGTAATCGCAGCCTTAACGGTTAGAAAATCGTATAATATAGTGCATTTAATCGTTCAGCCCTTCTTATGAGCCACCTTGCAACCTTAGATTCTCGTTCTTCCAAATTTGAGGCTTAAATCTAAAGGATTAAGCCTCAACTTTTCATTCAGACTCACCAGTTACGCTAGTGTCTGTTACAGACTGACACGAGAGAGGGACAGCGATGTCAACCCATCACTAAGTTTTCATTAAGTATTGAACTGAGTGTTTGCTGTGATTGACACACATGATGAGGATACCTGAGAACACATACACCACCTTACACTTACACATGAGTGATAATCGAGATTAAACATTTTAAATGGGTCTATAGCATCATTTGGGGAAAATCCTCATTATGCCTAGTATTACTGTTAACAGTTGGTATATGTTCATTGTTTCCAGTACTAGCATTGTGAGCAGGTTGGTAATTTAAATAATTAAGTAATTCAAATTCAAATCCTGAACTAATCACAATACCATTTTGTTGCTTAGGTATCAATACAGGTGACATTGTTTAATTTGTACTAGTTTCATATCGACATTTACAAATCCGGTATTGAGAAAACAGACATTTTGAATTGAATAGTTTTGACTTAATCACACAACTAAATTTATTTCTCTGCTACTATTAATTTGACGGTAAATAATGTAGATTTTAGCAAGTAGTGCGATACACATCTTATCGTGATAAGATTATCGTGTATCGCATTGTAAGGTGTTGCCAATGCACAGTTGCACAAACACTTTGCCCACACATGTGGCAATGCTCTTGATGAGACTTATTCAATTTGATGAGCTACTCTCGCTGGCTCACACCAGGAAAGAAGCTTTGTTAAAAATGGAGAAACTCATATCGGATCTGTTGAGACTTGCCTTCAAAATAAGTGGATAAAAATGATCCACTCCCCAATAAGCCCGCCATGAGAGTGCAAAGTGCAGCTCTGCAGTAAATATAATATAATCCACCGCACACTCGAAATGACTTCACTCTGACTTAATTGTAAACACAGTGTAGTCATTTTCAGTGTGTGGCGGATTATTAATTAATTTTCTCATTGTATAATCCTGTAACTGAGTGGCACCTGAGCATAGTTTGGTGGGGCATGAGGAACCCGGTTGGTTTCTATTATTTTTAGAGTTTTTTTCTCAAACTCAATTTAATTGATTAGTTGATTCATGAAGGTACTTGATCATTAATTTTCTCTCAATCAAATGATTTATAAATTGATCCATATTTGAGATGCTGACATTTTGCATAGTAAACCTTGAGAGTGTCTCTGTGAGAAGCATTGTGTTTGTGCATCGGTTTGACTACAGGGAGATAAACAAGAAGATACATTTGATCAGCACAAGAGGGCAGACATTGATAAAGTTCTAACCCCAAAACAAAAATGTGAGATTAAGAGATTAGGTTTTTTGTATCTAAACACCTAATAACCTGTTCTAAAGCTTATCTGTGGAGATGCTTTTTGTCCTATTCTTTGGAAAGAGGGTCAAAATTATTTCTGAATGGCTCCGAGGTCTTCAGAGTGGGCCATAAGCCACTAAGCACTGTAGGAGGAATTTGGGAATCGTATTAGTTCCATACACCGCAGGATAATCCTCTCCTCGGAATAACTGGCACATTTCTGTATATTCCAGGGGATTCTGGAATTACTTTGTATCAAGGCTTTGCTCTTTCAGCCGAGGTACCTTATTTTGAAACAAGGAGTATTAAAAAAGAGGGAATCGACATTATTTGGCGCAAATGGAAATTCTCATCAAAAGTAAGAACAGATCTTTTTTTTCTTTCTTCTCCAGTAAACTCTTCTTTTAACAAGAACAAAATCCTTTGCCCTCTACAGGCAATCAGCATCCAGCCTGGTACTGCCTGCTAAATCAGCTTCACACCCCCTGTGGTCAGTGAGGCATTCTTCCTCTCCAGCTTTTCTCATCATTTGGGGGAGTTACTGGGGTTGGATGTGGGGCTAAAAATCAAACATATTCTTTTACTTGTCGACCTGACTGAAGCAATCTCCATCCCTTTCTGGAAATATATCACCAGCTGTGAAACAAATAGTTTTATGGTTACCTTGCCTGGTACGTGTGTGCGTGTGTGAATTTAAGAAATTCACCTCTGAATCATGAGGGTCCTGCAGGACAGCAGCTTCCAGCATAAGAACGGCGTTTGGCAAATCTCCCTCTTTGGACTTCTTTTGTCCCTCTTCAAATGCGTTAGGCAAGTCCTTATATGGATTATCTGTGTGGAAGTAGTAACCCTGTCAGCGAAAAAGAAAACAACAACAAAAAATTGGGACAGTGGCAATGTCAGTTTGTCTCCTCTGTATTTATATGCAAACCAGGGCAACTGTCCTATGCGGCTGTGTATTTAAGCAAAGCTCCAGCAGCAGGAATTGATCTTTTCTGTTTCACATCAAACCTTTGCTGGGCTCCCCGGGGTTTGTCTGTTCTCTTTAAATGTTAAACTTTGCATTTTCAGTCTGTTATTACCCTTGTGTGTTGTTGACCGCTTCTAAACGAGATGACTTTGAAATAGCTTTTACTTAAAGAACTAGCTCTGTGCTGGGATCAATAAGAGAGCCCAAATGTTCAATCTTGTATGATTTCCTCATGTATGGAGCAGCTGGAGGGTGAAATAAACTGTTCAGCCATATGCCCAACCTTGGAAAACAACCAAATCTCTCAAAAAATGCTAAACACTTGCATTAGAATAGGATATATTTTTTTATATCCCAAAATGTGTGTTCCTACTTTCTTTATTCACTTAACCAAGGTTAAGAGGCTCAGCCATACAGCAGCTTATACCCTGGCTAAGGTTGCTGCTGATTAACAAAATAAATCAGGTTTACTGCAAAGCTGGAACCAATTCTGCTTCTGTTTCAAGTTTTTACTTTATTTTTAGCATCCAAATTTGTAACTGTGAATAGATACCAATCAATCAATACCACACACCCTCATGCCTTAAGAAAGAAACTATAACCTGGAGGTGATCATTTTCACCTTGCATTAACAACAGATGCAGCCAGCTGAGAGTGCTAGTCATCTCCCTCTATTACATTACAAACCAACTACCTGAACACATAGAGCTTAATAATTAAGATATTATGTCCATGACTTAGCCCACACATATGTTTGTACATCAACAGGGTCACATGGTTTACAGCCACTATGTAGGGTTATTACTTGGGCTGTCAAACGATTAATAATGAATCGCTAAATTTCAATAGTTAATCACATTTTCCTAACAAATTCCATCATTTGGCATTTTAGTTGAAAAGTTAATGAAAAAAGCTAAAGTGGACGGTAAAAAAGTGAAATGTTGTCAAAAGATGGATATTACTTTTGAATCGTCAAACCAGCTGTTCTGGAGTTTATAAAGTAAAACAGATAATTTTGGACCTTAATCACATCCCGATTAACAAGGTTAATGCTGACAGTAGTTAGAACTGGTTGCCTAGCAAATGCACAGGGACAACAAACCTCCAGGAACTTGTTTTTGATCCAATCAGTGCATGGGTTTATGCAAGACATAAATAGTTTGAGTCAGATTTAAACATATTGGTATGCTTACATTTCAACTTAAGAAAGCTAGTGTACCTTTTATCTAGAAATACATTTAATAAGTGAGAGCTGTCAGGAACTAGAACATTATTTATGAATCGGGTAATATTTACACAAAAGCTTACAGTCAGAGTATGATATGCTTTATTCAAATAATTGTATTTAGAATTAGGGACAACTAATTATACAGTATGTTACGGCTATCAATCTTCATCTACAATACCATTCAAATAACATTCTTTAATTTTAATTTTCAAATGATATTCAAAATGTCTTTATTAGCATGTAGTTACACATTTTGTTCACTAGAGGGCTTTCCTACATTACAGATACAGATATTTTCTTAATGAGTTCTCTGGCGGTGTCGTACAGTTTCAAAACTTTGCCAGTGATGGTTGCACATTTACAAAATTAAAAACATATTTGTTTGTTTTTACTTTTGAAGTAAATTCAAATCCTGAATTTCGTTCCAATAGCCCTTCAAAAAAAAAAAAATATATCTATGTATATATATATAGATATATATAGGCATGCAGTGTTTACTCTATGGATACTCTCAATATCTCTTTCTCAGTGTCATGAAGACGGATTTGTGCACATGCTGATTTAGACATTTTAATTATATTGACCTTCTCATGCGGAGAGACACTGGAGGGAATCTGCGCCTGCTCGTTTTCTGTCAGCCAGTTCCGCCGAGCAAGCTCTTCCCACTCCGCCTGCATCTTATCCCAGAACTCTGTGTCTGACTAAAAAGAGTCAGAAAGAGAGCGAGACACACAGGGAGAGGAGGATATAGGTTATTAGTGCACAGTAGAACAACAGCTCTTGTAATTTCCCATCATCCTTCTGTTTGAAATGTCACTTCTGTCTAACTGTAAGACTCAGCAGCTCTGACTCATTACATTTTCAAGTCAAAGCAGAGCTTAAGCGAACTTTCTGATTCTCATATGTCAAATAAAAAACATCAACTTTAATTGACGTTTCTTCAATGTTCACATGCTAGAAGTGATTTTTAGGAAGATAATTAGTTTTAAAATATTCCTGGTTTTCTTTGATTTTGAGTGATATCTAAAACAGTCTGCAAACAGCCTGTCCTTTGTGAATGATCATCTGAAGGACTCAACTTTTTAAACAAGAATGTGGACAAAGTTCACATTTATTGTTTCAGAAATGAAACTGGATAAAAGAGATTGAAGTACATCTTTCTTAGCCTCACTTAATTAACATCAAGCATCCTCATCCTCCTCATGCGATTCAGCTGCTTTATTCAACAGAGAGCAGGTGAAAATGGATGAAGTTGTTGTGTGTTTGTTTTGAAGGTGATTTAATGAACAAACTGCTGATAGTCAGTGAGCAGAGAAGACAAAAATAGTGCTATTAGTTTATCTCAGATAAAAGTTACTTTTTGTTGAAAGACACGAGGGTCCAGCTGCTGCAAGTATTAAAGTGAATTTATTGACTTGTGTGAATTAGGATTTAGCATATTTATTTCACATTTATTTAGGTCAAAATTAAATTAAATACACTTTGTTCTTCCAAGTAAAGAATATCAAGGTAACATGAAAATTTGTTATGCTTGTTATGGGTGCGGGGAGACAGACGCCGACACTTTTAATGACAGCTGTCCTGCTCTATCGGACAGGGATCCTTAAATGACTTCTTTCCCTGATTTCCGACTCTATCCACTATCCTATCTCTACAATAAAGGCACAAAAAGCCCAAAAATAAATCTAAAAAAAAAAAAAATTATTAACTTGACCTTCAAGGGGAGGCGGGAGGGGCTGTCTGGGGGGAGGGAAGGGGTGGGCTGCCCCCTTATATAATGGAAGGGAAACACTGCTCTGCTTTGGAGGGGAACCATACATTTCTTATGACGGGCCAGGGGGGGCCATAATGAAAGATTACCCTTAGAGCCCTATGTTGGCCAGGGGCAGCCTTGCCAACCAACAAACAATGCTGGTAAAGAAAAAGTCAATAACACTTATGAACTTATTTCAAATACTGTTGACCGTTTAAAAAGGGCCTAATGAAGAGGATATGGCCTATTTTGAAATATTCAATCTCAATTATCACTCCTCAGAACCCAGTTGAAGTGTGTGGGGATGTCTGTATCTGCCCTCTGTGGGCAGGGTCAGGTTCTGTAGATCAATGATTGATAACTTTCTGATGTCAACTGACCACAAGCTACCCCTAGCGAACTTCCTGCCCCCAGGGCACCGCCCACAAAATACATCATCACTGTGTATATAAACACAACCATGGTCTATTTAGTGATTATTACTACTTTAATGATTTTTTAAGACAGCATTGATGCTTACAGTCCTTCTCAGTGATGGTCATGGTGCATTATTAGCAATAGCATTAGTAATGCATCATGATCGGAAACAGTTGTAGGCTAGTCACGGTCATATCAGACCTCTGTAGTTTTTTAGTTTGAATTGTAGTTTTAAAAACACGTAAAAACCTTTTTTTCATCTCTGATGCTGAGCTACAATTAGAGCCATCATGAATTTTACTGATACAGGGGATTATGAGCCTTTTATCTCTCTCATTTTCAACAGTGTTTATCTGCTTTAGCCAAGCGGAGTTGAAACGGCATCAGAGTGCATAAAAAAGCGGCATCCAAAACTAAAACTTGAAACCACAACCATGCAGTGTTTCCTTTTTTACCATCCACTCATTGCATCCTGTTATTTCCTACCTAAGTACTTTAGAGCTGGTTTAAGGATGTATGGTTTATTTATCATTTATTATGAGAATGTCAACATGCTGACTTTTAACATTTTACCCGAAGAGCTACTGTGAAGTATACCATCACCAAGCTGATAGCATGGCAGACTCTTTTGAATTGGCTCACACACAGAAATGGCTAGGTAACTGAACTGTCCAGTGGATAGACCCTCCCTAATCGGATTTATTCATGACAGCACATGCCCTTACTCTCAGTTACGTTTTTTTGAGTCTTTTGTGGCAACTGAATTTTTGCACATTCTTTGAGGCAAGGTTTCACTCCAAAGCCAAGTAGTTGAGGTCAGGTTTGGCCCACCCACAATGCAATGCAGATATTCTAACTTAACGATCTGCACATCTATTTCTATCCCTGCACAGGTTAAATTTCCTTGTATAAGTCTATTCTTAATTGCACGATTTAATTTTGAATAATGTAGGGGCTTCTTTAAATCTTTGTTTTGGTTGATATATACATATGGGAGGGGGGACTGCGGTTGTTGTTTAGATGTAACAAATGTTTCATGCATACCTTTGTAAACCCTTTACTAGATGATTCAAATTTCTCTCAGGATCAATAAAGTATCTCTCTATCTATAAAATAAATCATTGATTTTTTCTGGAGCGGCTCAACATTTCGATACAAACTTTGTATAACTTAAATATTATTTATAAGATATTAATTGATGTTTCTTTAATAAGAATTGGCGAGAACTTGGGTCGAGAATAAATATTAGTGATATTTCGGGTGCGTAAGGTTTTTGTGGCCTCCAGGGGCCCCTGAGTGGCTCGGCCCCAGAATGCCTTTCCCCTTTTTTACCCCCTTATGGGCATCAAGTGTTACGTCACCAAACTAGCATGTACCTGAGTGCACCAAGACTTTACAGTTTTGTACATAACTCATGTAGAGGCACAGCTTCTAAAAAAGTACAAACTGTTCTAAGTTAGCCATACCTCTGCTCCTAGCATACAACATTGTCATAACATGTGCAGTTGCTGTCTTTCAAATAGTGAACATTCAAATCAAAGTGTTTATTAAAATTCTATGTAGTATGATACTCTGGAAATACTTGCTTTTTAAAGCTGGATCTCTGTAAAATTGATATTTCTTTTACTATAAAGAATAATAGAAGCAACACTAAAATGTGAGTTTTCCATTTTAGGAACATTTTTGAAAACAGGGCTTTACCTAGATCAAATACACAATTATATCAGCTGATCAGCTAAACCTACCAAGGAATCCAGGTTTTGACAGAGACTATAGAGCACAGAAAGAACTAGTGAATAGGGACTCAAATGTGCAAAAAAAGGGAAATTTGGAAGACTACAGATGTGGTAGATTGAGAGTAAAAAGTATCTTAATGGAAAAAAAACTAATAAAAGAAACTTGAAACTGGTATACATTTACTCAAAGCAAAGTCCTACAGTGAACGTATAAAGCATTTTGATGTCTATCACAGCAGCATCATGGATAATGTAGTCATGTAACAAACAGTCCAGCTGATTAATCTGCTCAGCCCAGCTCTTGTCCTTTTCAGCTCATGAGTGGCTTTTGCTCATCTAAATAATAGAGTAATTGTTATTTCATTATTTCACACTGTGTTGGAGGCTAATATGTGCACTGTGACCAAGTCCATCATCATATTATTCGCGCCTCGACAGTCTGTTGTTTGAGCTGTGAAATCCCATCTGGTAAATAACTTGTCCGCCCCCTAATTGCACTACCGGTTCAACAAATTGCTCACAGAATTTAAATTAAAAAATATATTATTTTTAATTTAAAAGATATTGAGTAATTTCTTTGTAACACTGTGATGGGCGTTTTATACAAGACATTTAATTATGTGGAACAGCAAAGATACAGCATAGTAATTTACATCCTGTACATCACCATAGCTGCAGCTCTAATAGAGAAGCTGATGAAATGTTACGTGAAATGGATTGAATCCTGAGTGCCTTCTGCCGTCAAATCTGTCACCATTGTTTGAAATGAACTGTGGGTCTGGTATTCATTTGTTACCTCATGAATACATTATTAACACATTCAATAATAAAGGTAGTAGATTGCACACTCTGCACTGTTTTTGTATGTCACTTTAAAAAAGGATATATAAATATTTTTCCTCAAGAAATAAGTGTTTTATTAGTCCGCTGGACTTCAGTCAATAATACTGTTATCTTATTTCAGACAATGGAAGTTTAAGATCCCTTACATAGAAGCAGCCTTCCTTTGTTGAATAGGCAACATTTTAAATTCCTGGACTCATACCTCCCCCTTAAGTCAGTTTGACTTGTTTACATAAAACTCAACCTTTGGAGGAAACTAAGCACATGAATATAGTTTGCTTAACCACTTTGCCTCGAGGGGTATCCATCCAAAAAGTCTCATTATTTACCAATGACAGAGCAAAAAAAAAAAAGAGCTCTCATCTCTGGAGCAAGACTGGCTTGGCCTTTTAATGTTAATGAGCTCCACACACACTGCTGCACAGGCCAAGTCCTCGGTCAGTGAGACAGAAATAGGAGACTGGAGTCCCGATAATGTCACTTGGAGATGAATAGAATACATTTCCACAGACAAAGTGCTATGTATGCATTTTGGCCAACAATATGATTACTTGCTAGAGCCTGTGATAACAACACAAAGCTGCTGCGGCAATGGCATTACTTTTACAAATGTGCAGCTCATTATCACAAAGATTTCAGTCAACTTTGAATTTATAAAATCAGCACTGGTCTGATTTGTTTTGTTGCTTGGAAATGTTGCAATGTGACTGTTATTTCACAGGGTAGGTTGCTGTTTTTCCACTAGTTTTTAATGAGTGACCTTCAAAATCCACAAAGAGACATCTGAACAAAGCAAAAGACTTGACACCAATTGATCCGGGGAAATCCCTGCACTAGGGTTGTAAGTACTTTGTGTGTTAAGCATAAATGAAAATGTCACAAACTGAATACAGATTTCTTGTGAGATTGATTTAGTCAACCTCTGTGATCTATTTCATGGAACATTGGACTTCTAATTATTACACTCCCAACATTCTCTTATTTGAGATTTTTCCTTTAACACCCTGAACACAGTCCACTCTGAAGAGGTGCAAAGAGGTTTCAAATCTTGCATTTTTTTAGTCAAGTTAATTTTGACTAAAGTCGCTTTCATCCTCCATGCTGCGATTCACTTGGGTAGATCTGAACACAGAATCAGAACATGGGGAAAAGGACGATATCCTGTCAGTTATTCTAAAGAGGTTTATTGTGGGATTGATGGATATTTATCATCATATTGTAAAATCAATGTACTTTGCTAAATCCCTGTGAAAACGGTCAAATGCTGATATTTCATTGTGTGTGGTTACTTTGAATAAAACAGTGCCTCAACTTTTCTCCTCTCACTTTTATCATGTCTGCATTTATCATTCAGGCTTTAGATGGTGGTTACGGTGACAACAATCATCAGCTTTAAAATTAGTCAAACACCTCTGTTCTACAGTGCTGAGCTCGGTCCAGAAATTGAAGATATAGTCCCCAAATGCATGCTCACCTATTTGTTGTTTCAGATAACACGCGCGTCCACTAATTGAATGGTTTGTATGTTGTTTGTTACATTGCCAAAGTTGATTTGACAAAAAACCTTATTCTGTAGATTACAGCAATCTTGTTTTAACAGAAGGATTTATGTTTTGTGTTTGTAATGCTGATATGATAAAGTAGTCCGGGGTCTATGTAATCAGATTTTAAAAAGCACTTTCTAAATGAAAAGACACTTCCGGTTCATCGTACTGCTTGTATTAATGTTATTGGATTTGTTGCAATGTGATAAGTTTAAGTATGGAGAAGCATTGTGATCGCAAAGTTGACTGAAATCAGTCAGAGTTCTATCTCCTGGACCGCTGCCTTTTCATTGTTCGTTTTAAAAAACCTACAGTTTCTCATCAGTGCCTGCTTTGTTAAATGAATTATATTTTGGAGCCCATTTCCTCCTCCCTCTATTGGTCCTAATTTTTTTACATTTGGCTGCTTCATCTATAATTGAATGAATTTGCAAAAAGGCGCTGTGCTGATTTAAATGATCTCTCTGCCATCTGAGCCATCTCTACCTCCATGTCTTTGTAAGTATAAAAGAGCGTGCATATGCTCAGCTACTTAGATGGGGAATTATCTGATTGTGAGCTTTGACATTGGCAGCCAAAGCTGAAATGACCGACCACATGCATCAGAGCTCCTCTAGAGTGGAGGCCAGCACTCAGGCTGCACGATCAAAGCTTCGAGATACAGTTACAAATCGATGCTCTATGCTTGGATGATTGACCAGGGAACATCTCATATCGGGCTAGGGCATGCTCTCAAACTGCACAAATATTTGGAAGGATGCTGCTTACACAACATGTGACATCACTGCTTACTTTGGGGAGGGATCCCCAAACAGACAGCCCTCTCCTCTACAGCTGTGCTTCTCATTTTCAAAGCGTCTTACTGTCTCTGCCCTATTATTTATTGACCATTACCCATAACTCTGTGTGCAACAGTCTACTATAGCTCTCAGCAGAGCTGAGTTATTCCAATAGTGCAGGGCTTGCCCCCCTTTTCTGAGAAGGGAGAGGTTCATAGAGTGGTAGAGTGCAAGTAAAAAAAAATAATCTTTGCTGGTTATCTAGAGTCCTGTATAGCAGAGAAACAGCTTTTTTAGACACGCTGTTAGTTGTTGTGATGTAACCTTTAAAAAATATCTTACTCTGAAAGAAAAGCTTCAAAGTATTCAATCCATCTGCAAGATGCCAGAAGAAAACTGTGTAAATGTTGAAGGAAATATTTTTTTCCTCATCAGTGGATCAAATAGTAACTGAATGTACGACGACATTGAAGAGGGAAAAGTGAAATGGCTTTGAGTTTCAAAGAAAACAATTGTTTGCTGAGATGTAGGATATTTAGAAGTAATTATCCATGATGGCTTCATATATTCTTGTGGATACGGTATCTTATTTTCCATGTAATTATTGTCCTTTTACACATCATGTCCCTGATAGCATTGGAACATCAAGCATTCTATACAACTCAACAATTGGAGTATATCAATACACAGTCCTATGTAGAATTAAGTCATATGTAATTACTGTAAGTTCTCTGTCCCCTGTGGTATCTGATGTCTGGCCGTATAATGACTGACCTATTTACCTCCCTATTGTTAGCCAGCTGAGAGTCATGAATATTTTTCCTGGGCCAAACACCCTGTGAACTTGAGTGTGCAAATTATAGCATGGACTATTAAACTGTCCACTAACACCACAGGAGTGATTTCATTGCAGGAGGAACAAAAGCCATAGTTTGACAAGGGAATAAAAGGGCTGAAGGAGTCAAATGCAAATCAGTTCCACATGACTTTAGGTGGGTGTATTCAAAACCCTGCAACAATTATGATGCCACATGGGTAGTAGTGGCATTGTAAAAGCAGAACAAAATAGTCTTGGCTTCAGTTCAAAGGATTAAAATTGAAGTCTAAAACATTTAAATTGGAGCATTTTGCAATTAGAAACATGTTCTAAACTAAATTTAGGATCATCTCCGCAACGCAGACTGCATTTAAGATCTACACGTGTCAAATTATTCTGAAGGTTCCAATCTGCTATCCACACTAACCGAGCACCGGTTAACACATCATCAGACCTTCGCCCTCTGCCGAGGTTAAGATCCAGTCATCTGAAGCCTTAATTAAGAAATTAATTGAAATAAATAAAGTAAAAATATAAAAAGGGTTAAAATTTAAAATCTTATTAAAGCTGTTTAATGAAAAGCAACTGTAAACAGGTGTGTCTTCAACCTCGATTTAAAAGAGCTGAGAGTTTCAGCAGACCTGCAGTTTTCTGGGAGTTTGTTCCAGATATAAGGAGCACAGAAACTAAATGCTGCTTCTCCGTGTTTGGTTCTGACTTTGGGGACAGAGAGCAGACCTGTCCCAGACGACCTGAGTGGTCTGGATGGTTCGTAATTAATCAGGAGGTCACTAATGTATTTTGGCCCTAAACCTTTTATCGCTTCATAAACCAGCAGCAGGATTTTAAAGTATATTCTTTGACAGACTGGGAGCCAGTGTAAAGACCTCAGAATTGGACTGATGTGATCCATTTTCTTGGTTTTGGTGAGGACTCTAGCAGCAGCGTTCTGGATCAGCTGTAGTTGTTTGACTGATTTTTTAGGCAGACCTGTAAAGACACTGTTACAGTAATCAAGACGACTGAACATAAAAGCATGGACAAGTTTTTCCAGGTCCTGCTGGTACATAAGTCCTCTAATTCTTGATATGTTCTTCTTCTACTTCTGTTGTCTCATGTCCTTGGCAGAGAGAACTGATGGTTGAGGCAGGAAGCAAAATAGGTTAGAGGTGAACAGTTTCACCCCTGACATGTTCAGGCAAAATCCATCTGCCTTAAAAAGATGTCTGCGTTCCCAGAAAATGTTAAAATTGTTAATAAAATTCACTGAATGGGCATTACATGCAGTTGTAAGCCAGTTATTCAGTGCCAACAACCTGTTGAATCTCTCCTCTGCTCTTCTGACTGGTGGTATGGAGCTGCTGATAAACACATCCACATGCAAGGGGCTGACCATCCTCAGCAGACCAGTGAAGTCCTGCTTCAAGACTTCTGATTGTTGTTTTGTGACATCATTTGACCCAATGTGCAGTATGACATTCTTCACAGTCGGGAGTGTTCAGCCACAATATGCAGGCTCCTTTCTGCTAAATCAGAAACCATATCTCTGGGAAAACACAGTATTTCTGGTGGTAATGTGTTGTCATTCCCGCACAGTCCGTTCACTTCCACATTCACTTCTGGACGATTCGTCTTTGTCTCCAGCACTGCAATTTTCTGAGGAAGTTTGTGGTAATCGTCCTTGCAGAAGGGAGGCATCTTGTTGCTGATTAGCTTTAGCTGTGTACAGTGTTTCAAAGTACTGCGGCACAGGCTTGTCCTCTTGTCAGGCCACAGTCGTGTAGCGATGCAGAGGTAAACATTTTTTTTAAATATGTCGAAAGACCTCCTGTATCGATCAAAAAATACAGTCCTGAGGAATTGGAAATGTCCACTGCCGGCTATCGATTAAATTAGGTTTAGAAAAAAGATGATATCAGCAAAAGAATGTAAGCAAAGCAGAGAGCAAGAAGAAAAGCTGTCTGCACTGTAAGAAAGCAGTGGGCAGTAATGGGTCAATTTTAGAATAAAGCAAAAACGGGTAGTTTTAGATGGCAGGGCGTCTACTTCCTCTCCCCTGAATCTGACTCAGAAAGTATAACGACTTAATGTCTGCATACTGTGCTACACTGATTGCCACTTTGACCATTATTGTATGCAGAGCTGTGATGTCAATCAAATGTGATTTGCCACACCCACACTTCCTTCAGACATGGTTTAAACAGCAAAGAATACTGTTTTTAAAAAATACATTTATGTTGTGCTTGATAATATGCATTGATATCATAAATGCATTTCCACCATTTCAAGACCCATCTTTAGAAGCCTTAACCTCTTGCTCAATCTGTTAAAACACTTGACAAAGGACAATGAAGCAAGGAGACAAACTTAAGCTGTTTAATATGTATATGTTCCAAAGTTGGTCTTTCTTGTTCAGTCTTATGAAGAGTCATCTGTAGCGATGCTTCTGAGCTGACAGGTGACAGATGTGAGCTGTGCTTAGTAGCACTCTGCTTACCTCAACAGCAGCTTTGGCTCGCTCAAACTCCTCCTCCAGGGACTGATTCCTGGACAAGAGGGCGCTGCCCAACCGCTGCTCCTTATTTAGGCGAGCCTGTCACACACACACAAACATTTTATTATACAAATTTACTCTTACAAAATCCATTTAACAGCTTACCATTTGCAAACAATATCACAATTATCATAACGCATACACACACACACACACACACACACACACACACACACACACACACACACACACACACACACACACACACACACACACACACACACACACACACTCAGCACACACATACACACCTACATAGCAACACATCACACACACATTGTAAGCTTAAGGTTGAGACAGACAGGGAGAGTGTGCAGGGTTAACCATCTCTGCTTTCTCAGGGGCCAGTAAATATCCCTGCCTCGACAAAGCCTCTGACGTGCTTAGGAAGGCCAGCAGAATCACTGATGTCAGCATCTCACCCTACCCCTCATCTGAATGCCACTCTACTCCCCCACCCCCCCATACCTCCCCCTTTCCCATGCACCTGCACATGCAAAATCAAACCTGCAAATGCTGATTTGACTTGCACATAAAGCTTCACTCTACTATTCAAATGGAAATTAGTAGTTTATACTCGAGGTTTTGCAAAATAAGCGTATGCCGTAGTTTACATGATTTCAGACTGCATCTGCACAAGATACTGCAAGGGGTAATTAGATTTTCAGATGCACTTCCATGCTCTGATATGTTATGAACCAAGATTTCTGTAAAACAATAAAAACTGTACAGTAGGTAGGGTTAGTGAATCCAGTATAGTCTGAGGATGAGTGGAATCAGTGGCTTCCCCCTGAGGGGCCAGCTAGTACCTGTTAAAACAGACCGCCATAATGCAAGATTAATTGAGGTCACGTAATCTCACTATTAATGGACGAAGAAGTAATTGCCTCATCCATTCAATGTAGATAATCATATTTATTTCCTATTTACACCAACAAAAGGCATGCCGTGTAGAGAAAATCATCTTTGCCATGGTTTGTGTAGAAACTAAAATTTTCTGTTGTAGTGTATTTAACGGAAAAATCAAACCAAAGACAAACTATAAACAAAACAGGTGTCTAAAAAGTCTTGCATCAACTAAACTAGAGAGTTTTTAAAACCATGATTCAGGATCATTTGACGACTGTATTCACATGTTTTTCTGCTTAAGGCTTCTGATTTGTTGATCAATGTAATATTTGTTTATTGTCTGTCTTTGTTCTATGTCTGAAACTTTCATGCTGCTGTCTTTTCCAGGCCTCTTGAAAAAGAAATAATATATCTCACAAGAATTTTCCTGGTTAGGTAAAGGTAAATTAAATCAAATCAAATTTAGAAATAAATCTTTAAAAATAAAAATCAGGACAATATTCAAGGTTGATGTCAGTCTCAGCCCTCTTTCAAGGGGATGGCACAAGTTTTTCTGCCACACATAAACACATAATTCTCAAAAAGATAAACAAGATTATGATATCCAATGTGTTTAGCTGTTTGTTTATATTCCAAACATAAACTAATATTGTTTAAACAGGCTTTGTTTGTGTGCAGGCAAATTCATGGAGCTAAATGACATGGAAAATAGAAAGTAGGACTTCAACAATTAATCCATAAAATCGATAAAAATTAATTATTATTGTGTGCAAAAAATGTGATTATCCATTCGTTGTGTCGCGCGATTATTAAGTCCCTGGCCATCATGGAACTGTTCACTTCAGAGGCAAAATTTGAGCCGAATGTTGTACAGCACTTTCTTAGCTTAAACTGTGTTCAAATGTGCTTTATAGATAACTTTACTTTCATGTATTACAATGATGGCAATAATTTAATGATTATATTTTTCCATGAGATTTTGGCAGGCTAACAATAGATAATTGATTATGAAAACTCAGACGAAACTAAATTTTGGTTTTCAGAGGAGATGGAAATGTATGTGATAGGCTGTCGGACTTTCAAAATCCATGATATTTTCCACCACTGTGGGTCTTAAGATGTCCCTGAAATACACTGATGACAAGTTGCAACGAGGTAACAATATCCTGGCCAAGCAGTGAGTGACTAAAGTTTGTATGGTATTATAATATCAATAACTTTTGAAGGCTTCCCTTTATAAAGGTGTATGGAAAGCTGTTTGATAGATTAAAAATGTAGAGCTTTTGTGCTAAAATGTATGCCCAGAGTAGTAATAAAAGTTCTCTTACAACACTGTGAAAGTACTCCACTAAAAGTAAAAGTCCTCCATTCAAAGTATATCAGTAATTTCACCAGATGTTAAATGTGAGTGAGGAGAGAGGTAAAGCAAAAATCTTTTACACACATATAGCATATATTTGTTTTTGTTTTTATGTTAGCCCATGGCCTGTTGAATGATGTAGCAAATCCCATTAATTAAGGAAAAAACAGCAGATTAATGAATATTAATCATAATTTGCAGCCCTTATAAACACATAGGATCAGACACCTTTGGTTAAACATTACCCTGTTTGGATGTTTAGAGGTATTACATATTAATGCATTTAGCAATAAAAAAACACCAACAGAGTTCAGACCTTTTTTTAAATAAAACAACATAAACCCAATCAGCTAATGTTGCATGTTAATTATTTGCTCCCCACACTTGCAAGTAACACTTCTAATGTAGGTTGTAGATTCGTGATAACTAATCTAATCCCAGCTCTAGCTGGGCATTCTCACATTTAATTGGTTCCTTGTTGTGGTTAATTCCAAGTACCAGCTCAATGGATATTTCTTTAACTTGAGAAAAACAATGCTGGGCAGGTCTTCTTTTGCCTGTTTATAGCTGCTAACTATGGTTGGAAAATTGCCGTTCAGGGAGGGCGTTTTATTTTTCTGCAATCCGTAGCCTAACATATTTCCTCTTCATAGAGATGATATTTAATAGTATCACACGAGAGGAAGTGATGTATTCATCTCAACCTCAAGTGTGATATTGCATTTATGCGAAAGATATACAAGCAGAAAATAATAAATACTAAAACTTAACAACAGATTCATTTGAACCGCACCAACCCATATATTTTACCAATTTAACTGAAACTGGACTGTCTACTGCACTCTTGCTACTCTGTCCGTGTCCATGGTTACCACACAACAGTAGTATGAACATTTACTTGTGTGTTAATAATAATGACTTGTATCAAGAAACTGGTGAAGTTAGAGTCTGCTGTGAGATCCTTTTTGAGATTGAAGCTGAATACGTTTGCATGTTTTTGTAGTGTGGGTTTAGTGTAGGCCTATATTAATATGGAGTAACACAAACATCTCTCTTTTTTGCATGCATTTCCTGTGTGGTACCTGGCAAGCAGAAAGCTAAAACCACTCTTCGTAAGCTACTATGTAACTCCTGAGCTAAACAAAATGTGTTTAATTTGCCAACAACACCCTCTTATTTGGACAGTTATTCCAAAATCTATTATTTATCAGACTGCTGAATGGTTGATGTATGTTTAGCTACTTTGGTAAGATAAGCTCTAATGGGCCTGATGAATAATTCATTGGCTATTAATCTAATAACGGTGTCTGGAAACAAGATCCCTTATGCAGACCTACACAGAGACATCAACTCGGGGGAAAGCACTTGACATTTGGACCTCATAGCACCACAAAGGAACAATCTTAATGCCAACAGTACATCAGAATTTTCTTATAAGCACTTTTTGGCTTCAATGTTATCTCCTCTTTTTTTTATCGTTTGAGTCAAATTTAATGAGATACAGTGATGCTTTTATTTCTGGTGCAAATGTAAAAGTCTTTCAATACCATATGAAAGGATGCATAGGGAGGCTTACATGTCTTCCACTAATATACTGCCTGTTGAGCTGAAATGGAAGAATTGAATGTGTTAGGAGAAAATGATGGCAAAGAATCACACAACATGGTGTCTCAATTTAAAGAAACGGTAATATCAGGCTTCTTTATCATGCGTTAGTACATGCAGTTACATTAATTCTTTCAGGAAAGTCTTATGAAGGCTTAACCATCAGTCAGAACAATGTTTCTGAGGTGTGTAAAGGTTTCTCCTCAGAAGGATGTTCATTTCAAATACATAGTGATCAGTACTGCCTGCTCCTTTTGTGATGAGCACTTACTTGAGATGCTAGGGCAGCCTCTGGATCCGCTTTGGTATTTACTTCTAGGGAGTTCTTATTCGATGGCTCTAATTGGGATTTACAGTCGATGGACCTAAAGCAGAAGAGAGAGAGAGATGGTTTACATTAAAAGGGAACATTGCACTAAACTTTACGTGTTTTTCTACATACAATATCTAAATATTTCTATATTTGAAATCAGGGCCAACTTGGTAAATTAGAAATTCATCCTTAAAATAAATCCAAGAGAACCTAAACTTTTTACTGTATTCACTTGCCTAAAGGACATGGGCTTATCAACAATAAAAACATCCAATTGCATCTGGATCCATTGGATGAGCTGCATTTTCACTTTCTCACACCCTGCTGTTGTTATACAACACTGAGCCAATGTTTCTCATTGTATTTTCTGTCAAACTTGTATTCTCTTTAACAGACGAAGTTGAAAACTTTTATTTTGCCTTCCCCCCCTCTGTTCTTATTCCTGATTGTCGTCCTTGTCTGTTTTTTAAATACTTTTTCTTTATACCGTCCTTGAATTGTTTCACTTATTCAGACTGGCTTCTCTGGTTGTCTTCATTGCCTGCCTCACTTTTCATAAACCTTTAGCTTAGTGTGAATAGAATCACCACTGCATCAGTCGTCTGCATTTGGGTCTTAAGTGAGACTACCTCTGAACGCAACATTATAAGTTTAGTTACAACAATTGGAGAAGTGTTTTTAAACTCAGTGCCCTTTCCCTGCTCAATTTTTTTTTTATTTACAACATTGTAACAACACTGTAGAATGTAGGAAAATGCAAAATGTTGCTACCATGTTAAAGCCTGTAAGGAAAATGCCTACCAGAGAAACTCATTGGAGGAGTTTTTTGAAGAACGCCTTCTTTCTAGCTTCCATTTCCTGTTGCCATTCCTTTCAGGGTTTGGGTTCAGCTCTTCCCATTTATCCAATGGTGAACCAATCGTCACTTGTGAAAGTAAGCAAATGATAGGAAAATTAAAAAAACATGCTGATTAAGCAAAAGATTCTCATTTGAGGTAAAATATTGCATTTCAAAAATATGTCATCAAATCTATCACTGTGGAGTAAGGTTGGCTGATGGATGATGTAGAAAAAGTCTATTTATTTGTTAATTTGGACAATGTTCATGTGTTCTTGACTATTTGATCTCTGTGGATGTCCTTACAAAAGATGCCCAGAATTCTTTGAAGACATGGACTTTTGCAGATAAATTATGCCAAGTTAATAATAAATCTCATTGTCATGAATTATTCAGTACACCGTACTCAATCTGCATAATGAGTTCTTATTAAAGACTTTAACCTTTTCAATAGGCAAATAAGAAACATATTGGCTGTTTCCTTTTGATTGTCTTTAAAGATAATCCCTATCATTACAGTAAATGGCTTGCTCTTTCTCTGCCTATCGTGAATATTTGTGAGGTTAGTTCCTCTGGGGATGGTGGAGTAAGAGATGTAGGATGTTTCGGGATTACGTCGAAATTGGTTAAATGCAAGACAACGCAGTCCAGGGAGATTTTCCAAGAGTTTCAGAATTCTCCTAATACAGTTGCTGGATTTTTAGTCTGCATCACTGTCCTTTTAGAAGAATATATTTTGCTCATAGACTGAAATGTATTTAAGGTATTTAGAGTCAGTTAGATGTATCGGTACACTATAAAAAAAGTAACAAACCAATTTACAATCTGTCTCTACCTGAATCTATGGACGCCCTCTCAGGGGTTCTCATGCTTGGTCCTGTCTGTTCTATTTCCACCTGGATCAGCTCGGTCTCATCCGTCTTCTTCCTGTGAGCGTTTTTCTTCAGGCTGTTGCCGCGGGACGACAGCGGACTCCTCCTGTTCTTGATGGTTTTCCTATCACCAGGTTCACTCAGATCCAGCAGGTCCAGTGTTGAAGACAGAACTGTGAGGGACATGGCAGTATTTAAGAAGTCCTCTTTTGCATAATTGCAGTACTTCTCACACGAAAATATATTTTGGCCGTCTGCCCAGACTTATAACAGCAGCCAAGGTAGATTTGGCAACCCATTCAAACTATTTTTTTCTGACAAAACACTAAATAAGGTGGAGAATACAGTAGAATCGAAATAATTATAAACCCCACTAGTAATAAATCAATGCACCTCTTCAAACTATACTAACAAATGATGCCTGCTTCTCTTTTTTTTCTTCTTCCTTCTTTTCTTGCCATTATGATCTGCTTTGAAAAGAAAGATTAAATATTAGAATTGTGAGTCATGGTTATCTCAAGGATTTTTTTTGCTTATCCCGAACCTCGATAGCTTTCCTTTAGTGGTTATGTCAAGGTAGTTTTCTTTTCTGTCTCTAAGCATGTGTCATACTCTATGAACTTAGCTGTTCTCTTTGTAACAAAGAGAACAGCTGGCTTTCCTTATTTTACAGCATGAAGCTTTGATTTTGATCTACACTTTTTCTGACAGTGAGAAAGCTGTCAAAGGTACTTAAGATGTCAGGAAATGTTACCTCTAGTTGGACATGTAAGAAATGTGCTGCTTCTCTTTAAATATAGTCTAAATATGCTACTCGCTGCTGCACCGTTGGATGAGGATAAGGCTGCCCCTTGAGGAGATCAAGTTTGGTCAATTAAGTAATTCAATCTCAGGTTGGCTGAGAGGCAAAGGACAGAGCATTCAGTCGGGGGCTCAACTTTTGTCTGAGCTGTCGTCTTGCATTGTGTTAAAAGTAAGCGCTTATTTTTGGGTTTCATTAAAACCAAGGAGTGGATTGTCTGTGTGAGTAATAACTTTTAATTCTTCCTTCTGTTTCCACTAGATATGTTTAATGGTATCAAACCAATAATATACTTCCCCTCCAATTCTGGTTTTAATATTCTCTTTTCTTCTATGATTTAAAAGGTTGTAGTTTTAGTCAGACAATCCTTACATTCTGCATATGTCTTGCTAACATCATCATAATTCAAACTATCTTTTCTCAGTGAAGTGTGTTTTTCCTCCAGTGTATCATTAATTGATATGCCTCTAAAGTAAAACAAGTAAAACAAGTTTTAACATTTCTTAAATCCATGATATACACAGAACCAAGTTCCTCATATAATCGGTGTTGTTTATGCGAATTTTCCAGGGATATACTTGCTGTCATGTTGCACAATGAGACTCAACACACATGACTGCATATTTGGTGTGTGCTGCTGTTTCATGACAACCAACTGAGATCAATTGTCGACTGAAATCTCTGCGTAATTAGAGCGCATGCTTGTCTTCCATGCCTTGTGCTCTTAAGATGACAACTACAAATCAGGGGAAGCACACTCTTGGGAAGGTTGCCAGAAGAGTTTCAACATCAAAAAGAAACACGAAGTTGTTCATGAAAAGGCAAAAATGTCAAAAATATTTTACCCTGGAGTCTACTGGAAATGATGAAACTGGGTAGATCTGTACTACTACTGTACCAACAAGTACATGTATGATCCAGAAACCTTTGATATAGTATTAATGTAAACTTGATATTTATCAAAGAAGGGGAATAACAAACTAATACTTTGAATTTGAAATGGCTATTGATTTGGTTTTTGCTCTAAAGATTATGTAAAAGCTTGCCACTGTGGATGCTTAGCAAGTTTGTGAAGAGTGATTCCCTTTGCAGCTCTTGCTAGATGAACCTTACATTTTTTGAGTGTTTTCAGTTTTCGGATGAAATAAAAAAGGAACCAATTTTCATTTTTACATGTAAAAGAGCGTTTTCTGTTATTCAAAAAAGTGCTAGTTACTGGTTACACGCTATGATGGACAGTTGCTACTCAGCTGAAGTGTGTTCTTAAGCTTTTGGTCACCCTGACATTTCCAATTAAGTAAACACTTAGATTTCCAATTGTACATACACAAACAACAACTTTTTTAAATAAAGAAGAGACTGTTGTTAAATAGAGTATTATAACCTCAAGTATCAAGTAGTTCTACAGCAAGAATCATGCATCTTAAGGAAACTCCTGTGGCCATTGAGCCATCATGTCAGAGCAAAGTGCTGACTAAAGAAGTTTCAGTGCAAGGATTGAGGAGAAGGCCTTTGTATAGGGATACAGTGGTGATCAGAGGCTCTTCTTTAATAAATTAGCTTAAGCATTCAGACAAGTGATGGATAACCTAATCTAAGTGAGAAGGACACATTACGTTTGAGAAGTGTTCCCTCATTTATATTTCTTCTTAAGAAAGGAAACCATTGAAACTCTAAACAGCTACCTATTCCTACCTGAGTATATCCAAACCCATGTATCCCAAGACAACCATTCAAAGATGGATTTTTTTTGTTCAATTTTATCCATGTGCAGAGCTAGTCACACACCTCAAAATCAGATGGCACTGAAACTGCATGCAAGAAAGAGCACACTGTAATGTATAGTATGTCCCATATGGATAAGCATATTTATTATGGTAATTCCTGTTTAGTGTGGCTTCATAGTACATGTCGTTGACGGTCCATTACAATGTGAAAACAGATGGACATAAAGCACGCCTGAATAGATTGACATACAACCACACGTGAAAGCCCACTTCACCCTCTTGTCTCTGAACTGTTGGAGGAAATCATGTAAGATGGAGAAACTAATGTGAGCATGCCGAGTACAAGAAAACCTTTTAGGCCAAAGATCTTTAAGACATTAGTTTTCCATGGCCACGTGATACTGATTTATTAAAACCTTAGCTTTCAAATGCCACTTCCCTGAATAGTATAAAATCTAGCTCTTAATAAATAATGTAAACAGGATTGGATCATTTTGTGAATTTTAAAGAACCATGATCAATTAGAGTCAGCCTGCGTCACTGTCAGCAGGAACAGCAGGAAACATTATGGAGACAGACGGTGGAGAGTTTCCCCACAACTCACTCTGCCAGGCTGATTCAGCACGGCCATCAGGCAGTATGGTGACAACACATGTCAGCTAAGCAATCTGGTTCTGCAAGTAGTTGTTCAAGAGATGTTACAGTTCAGTGATCAAACTCCACCCATGTGGAAACCAAGATGGCATCTGACATCTGTTCAAGTCAAAATATTCGATTTCTCAAATCCTTACTTTGACCTGGATGATTTTTAGATTACTTATTGTCAGAATTTAAGCTTGTACTGAACATCTGGTGCAACATACATATACATAAAGGGAGACACATATTTCCAGCGTGCTTTAGTGATATAAAGTTGTCCCCAACTCAAACAAAAAAATCAGCAATTTTGCATGAAAATCTCATTTAGTGACTTGAATTAGTCTCATATTTTACATTTGACTGCTTGTTTAGAACATTTTAATAGACAGAAAACATGTTTATGATAAGGTTATATAAAAACTGAAGACACAATGACTATTTCTATTTCACTAATGCAAATATCAGATAGTTACATAATAATACACAATTTAATGGAATGAAATGTAAAAAATTATCCAAAAATGCAATATCTGTTTAACTGCTTGACTAAGAAGGGAACATTGGTGCACACACATTTGAAAAAAGTACAAAACCCTTATATTATGTTATTATTTTTAATAACTTTGTCTCTAGTTTTTCTTATTTATTGATTAATTCCGATCTACTCCTTATCTTCATGCACCGCACTATTAATATGAATTTACCTAACAAGAAGTGGATAAGATGCACATCTGTATGCCGTTCTGTTTCTTCCCAAATCTGCAGTACATTTGGATGGACATGTGACTATTGTGCAAGAATCAAACACATATACATTTATAGGCTCATGTAGTCAAATTAACTACAATTTCTTCTGTTATCTGAATCTTCTTTGAGAATCTATTTTATCCTTCAAGAAGCATGGAAACCCACAGTAACTGGAAAAGTGGGAACAAAAATGAGCCATAATTAGAATTCACAGTACATTGTCCATCAATGATCCCTTTAAAATGGGCACATAAGCGGTTAATACCCTGTGTTTAATTATGTTTAGTGATATATTTTATTTTCAAAGCAGAAGTAAATGACTGTTTGCTACTCAAAACCCTTTGTATTTCAGTTAGATACTGTCGAGTCATTGCACAGTTCAATCCCAAAAAAAGCAATCTCAAGATTTACAACTAGTAGTACTGGTTAGCATCCTATGTATTTTTGCATGCAACCAGTGAAATTGATTGTATTTGCAGATGGAAATGATTGTACTGTACCAGCTGTGTTGGAAGTCACTGGGCGGGAAAGCCCATCACACTTGGTCTCGCAGAGAAAATCGTCGATGGAGGGGCTTAGGAGGGGGCGGCTCTCTTGTTGCTCACTCACCAACTGAAACAGAAAACAGAAAAAACTGTTCAGGCTCTCATTCAGCATGGAAGTCCAATCTTAATGTATATAGGCCATGTTGTGTTAGATAATAATAATAATAATAATAATAATAATAATAATGATAATAATAATGATAATAATAATAATGATAATAATAATAATAATAATAATAATAATAATAATAATAATGACAATAATGATAATGATAATGATAATGATAATAATAATAATAATAATGATAATAATAATAATAACACAAATTCTACCAGGAGTTAAAATTTGCATGACATGTATAAAAAAAACTGGCTGTCATTTATTTAAATCACCATTGTATTTAATAAGTCATTCTATTATTGAAAGATGGTTATGTTAATGTAGTGCATGACATGTCACTGAATGAGTCACCATTGAGAAAACGACATAGATTATCTAAGGTGAGTGAAACCTAATGGATGTTCACCATTATTGCTTATCTCACCTTCCAAGTCATGAAAATGCTAATTACCTTGCCTGTGATACACCAATTTGTATGCGTGCCAGTGCAGCTGTGGAATAGCTTACATCCAATTTATGATCAGCACCCTGAAGTCACGATACTCCAGCTGCAGCTGGCCAAAATATGTTAACTAGTGATTCATAATTTTGAGGTGACGACCAGTTTTGGCCCATAGTGAGGGTGAGCCACCTCCACTAACATCAGCCTTTGCAGTGTATAAAATGCTGGCAGCGAACAAACATGACATTTGCTATTGTTGCTCTGCAGGCCAAGCTCGCTTACAGAATTTTAATGAAGGTGCTAAAAGATTAATTACCAAGCAAGAATGGACAGCACACAATGTTATATATGAGAGTTGCTGAATGGGTTTTTTATAGTATGTCTACAGAGAGTAAACATGTAAAAGTATCTATACTCTATTGTGATGTAATAGAGTACCTTGTTTACCCCATGTGCTCGATGTTACACCCTCATTGTTCAGGGTCCTGTAAATCTCACTTCTATTTTTTAAAATATAATAGCTGCTGAAATGATCAAGATTTTTTCTCTCCCGTCCTTGCTTATATTCAATATCTAATAAAGAATTTGAATTGAAACCTTCCATTTACCAAGATCTTGGATAGATATATATTACAAAATGACAAAATACAGATATCACCATACAGCTATATTATAATATCAAGTTAAGAAGGCTTTAACATGGCTTATTCTTTCAGGAAGAGGTTCGTACAAATAGTTTTTTAAATGATTAACCTTCAGCATCACATCAAAAAAATGGGGAGGACAAACAATATAGAGGACTCTCTGTTAACCTGCATAATGCAGGCTTTATTGCAAGTACACGTATAAGGATGCATTTATTATCGCTCAGTGCACAACATACAAATGTAACTTTGTGTCTGTATTCTGTGCCTTTATTTTCCAGAAAACGTTTATGGAGGTATGTAATATGGCAAAGAAGAGAAACTGCTGGAGCGTCGGTAGCCCAGTGGTTAGAGCACCTGCTCCCCCTTACGGTGACAACAGTCCCTCAAGCGGAAGGCCCAGGTTCAAATCCGACCTGTGGCTCCTTCCCCCAATGTCATTCCCCACTCTCCCCGATTTCTGGCTCTATCCCTTTTCCTATCTCTAAATAAAAGCATAAAAAGCCCCAAAATAGACCCTAAAAATAATTCATAAGAGAAACCGCTATGTCCTGGAAAGTGACAACATAATATGGGAAGTAGAAAGGAATACAATTGTGTTGTTTTTCAGCCTGAAAAGTGGGATTGAATGGCATCAAAACAAAAAACATTTCTGGAAGGAAATCTCTTCTGTAGTCACCAGTGTCTGGTTTGCGGACCGATTCCAGCGGAGGTTTTAATATTTAATTTACACATGCATGATACGTTACTTGTATAGTCTAGGCTATGATACAATAGTTTTTACATTCAGGTTAAAAACAAGTGCTTAATATCGCAAAAAAAAAGTCCAGTCCGAGGTTGTTCAGCTTTAATTTCTCAGGTGGCGGTGGACAGAGACGAACCTGGTGTCAGATATGGATAATGATAAATATTTAATAACCTAGACTACTACTATTTTGTAGCCCTGTTCATATCAAACAAATAAATAATTGCAGAGATGCAGAGTTTCTTGATATTATTTTATTTATGTTCCAGATAATTAACCCCCGCTGGCACAAATGGCCTCCAGCCGTCAACTGCACAAACTAGCCTGGTCACCAGCCCCACTGAGACAGGCGATGGTGGGCGCCCGTCCTCCTTCTCCAGTGCTGGCCAACCAACACGACTCTGTGTCCATTCTGAAGAGGTCCTAGAAAGACAGACAGAGATGTCGGTCAAGGGCGGAGAGAAACCTCTTTCTACTTGTCATTAATGTGACTTGAGAAGAGGTTACTGAAAACCTGAAACGTCCTGCATCAATTTAATAAAAGGTTTGACCAAACGTTGTGTAATGTCTAATTCTCATCTGAATAGCCTATTTCCAAACATAAGAATTGAAGACTTACGTTTTAGAAGAGCTGGATGAAGTCCTGTCAACGTCTTAAAGCCCCAGGATGAAGTTAATTGTTATTTTGTCACATGTAGCCCGGCTTAAATGCGTCTGTTGTGCGCAATGACGCATGTGGCACAGCAGCGTATGACATTGTTATTTAATTCTCAGTACATGCTGATAAGTTGTGATCTAACATTAATTAAAGTTCCGTGTATTTAAATTATCAGCAGTTACACACACTCACAGAAACACACACACACACACACACACACACACACACACACACACACACACACACACACACACACACACTTTAATCAAATTTATTTAAAAGTAAAATTGTTCCTTTTGCCAGATAATATCCATCAAAGAGATAATAAAAACAAATATGCTTTGAGGATAATGACCCATGTTATGAGATTTAATTTATAAATTTACTGTAATTACACAAAAGAAGCACCACATTTTTCTGCATACAAAAAATTCAAACAAAAAAAACACATGAAAGATCATTATGTTGTTGGGTATTTTTGCTGTAAGATTGCTGATCCAGCACAGGTAGTTAGAATATTTGCTTTGCTGGCATCAGAATACAGCTTCGGTTCATGTGAAGTCTCACAGTGTGAAGTAACCCGATTTCATCCTCTGCTGCTGCCTGCCCAGGCATTCATGCATTTCCTCCCCAATTTTCAATACACATGACAAATCACACAGGGATAAACTTGTTTTTAAAGGTCGCTTATATTCGGCAATTTACACTCTGCTTGTTCAGGGAAAGTGTAATTGTAGGCTGAGGCGGTAAACCATTGAATCTATTACAATGGTTATTATTGTGAAAGAGGAAGAAGCCTTATTTAATCTCTGCTTAATAAAAGCTAAGAGTTACCATTAAACCCTTGTCACTGTATTGACTGAAGAGATAAATAATGTGATTAAGGTAAATAAAACAGCAGTATTAATCCACCATTAAAATTAGTCATACCCAAACACTTTTTCAGTTTGAGTCAGGAAAAGGAGCCTATTTTCTGCAAAACAAATACTAATTATACACACAGTATTTTACCATGGTACTTATCAATATTGATTTGGTCAACTCACATATGCAACCATTGTAAACATTTGAACAACTTAATTGCCAAAAGAATCATCTATAAAGTGTGTCTAGTCTAATGTCTGACAGGTGGTGTTTAATGTAAGTGTAAACTGATTATTGTATAAAGTTGACATAAAAATAAATCCCACAAGGCTCTGGGACTATACGTGATGGAGACATGTCTGCGCTTTATTGTTTTATAAACAATTAATATGATAAATAACTCAAATACATAAACCTTAGCTAAACCTATCAATGATTTTTTTTTAAAGTTAGTTAGTTTTAATAGTTTTTTTAATGGATTCAATGTACAGATGTATCTGTAACTATATATACAAGCAGGGTACGAAATGAACTCACAGGCCAAGGTGGCGGAGAGAGAGAAGCTAACAGTGTAAATAAATTCATAAATGTACACTTTTACAGTGGCTGAATTGATAGAAACCAGAGAAGCATCTGTCAATGAATAACATTTTTTATTTACAAAGCATCTATTGAAGGACATTCAAGAGTTACTCTGCATTAAACAGAGATTCTAGGATAAATCTCCTGTAGTCTGTGTACAAATTCCCCACACAATAGATGATCTTGGAGCTCTCTTTTTATTTTTTAGCATTAAAAATGTCCTCTAAATGCAGGCTACAGCTGTCCCTGCAGGGTATCTGTTTTTGATGGTTTGGCTGAATGACTGAAGGTCACTACTGCCAAGTAGCTGAATGCTGCACATTTGCAGCAAGCCGTAATCTCAAAGTAACATATTTAATTCATAAAAAATGTTTAAGTGTAATGACAGATGTTAACAGAATCTTGGCTTTCAGCCCTTCTGAGTCATATTTATTGCTAAAAGTTGGCAGCATTTTCATATTCCCAGTAAAATATAACTGTGTTAACCTTTATGTTGTCCTCAGGTCTTTTTTGACCCATTTTCAAAGTCTTAATTTTAAAAAAAATATGGATTTTTTCATCTAATTGCCTAAAAACGACATGCATGGTTCCCGACCACGCCCTTTGCAAATGTCCTTCATGATGAAAATTTACAATGAATTATGAGTGTTTTAAAACTAGCTTTTTGTTTTCTTCAGGGGGGCAAAAAATGACTTAGGGGGCTATCGTGCTAAGGGTCATCCAATTGTGTTTTGCAGAAGATGTACACACACACTGAGCCAAACACACTCATACATATTTACACACACACACACACACACAAACACACACACACACACACACACACACACGCACACACACACACACACACACTGAACACACAAATGAAAGTTGATATGTCAAACTGATTTCATTACAACTTTTTCTTGAATGATGAATGAAGCGCACACAGACAAAGACATACACACTCACACACACAAACTTCAAATCTGCAGACACGTATAAATGATTCCATTACTACTTTTCCCTGAACTCTGGGGACCCAAAGTTTGAGACAACACACACACCATAAACTGTTTCACACACACACACACACACACACACACACACACACACACACACACACACACACACACACACACACACACACACACACACACACACACATACCATAGACTGTATAAGACATAAACATATACTCAGACACACACAAAAAAAACCCTTCAACAGAAGCAGTGACCCACAGGTAATGTGATGGGGCAATTGATCAGACTGATTTTCTCTAGCAGAACACAGAGAGACACACAAAGACAGAAAAACACAGTCACAACTTTAAAGCTGCACCTTTGTAAAAACTGTTCTTATTGGACCTTTTGATGTGCTTTTCTGCCTTTGGGACAATATAAACAATAGAAAAACAATCAAAAGGCAACAAAACCCCCAGCGTTTGGAATGTGAAGGAGAGGAAGAAGTGTCAGAAGTAGAGGGCAACACTGAAAATTATGATAATACTTCAGCTGAGAAGGAGGATGACTAACCCATATGAGGAAGGAGAACATACTGAAATGAAAGATGGTTTCCAGTCAAAGGATGGAAATTTGCTCTGGTCTTCCATTCCTTCAAATGACAGATGACGCATGCTGGGGCAGAGAGAAAAAGAAGTCCCCGTTGTCCAACAAGGAATGCAATATTTCGTGCTGATGGCATCAAGTCCAATTTTGAGCTATTTCTCCCGGAGTCAATTCAAAAGATTACCTGGGTCTGTTGGTTGCAGCTTGTGTCTACAGATCCAGTAAAGAAGCTACATTTAGCCTATGGCATGCCCAGTCTGAAAGGGCAATTTTTCATGTCACTCAAGGGGTTCCATGTAATTTCAAGAGTGATTGATGACAGTTGATGATCTTGCACAAGACGAACATGCTGTGTACGAAACAAACTTGCTGCATCTGATTAACAATCCTGAAGCTGATGTGACAGTGGATGAGTGCTTGGTTCCCTTCAGAGGTCGCTGGGCCTTCAAATCGTTCAAATCAAAAAGTAAACCAAGAAAGTATGGCATAAAAATCTGGGTTGTCTGCAATGCTATGAAAAGCTATGCCTGGAACATGCAAAGTTTCACTGGCAAACCTTTTGATGGACAACCAGAAAAAATGAGTTGATAATATGCCCTTGGACAGGATTTACTGAAGAAAGATGACTTTGGTGGTATTGGTTAGGAAGAACAGACCTGAGCGTCCCCCTGAACTTTTGGCAGCCAGAGAAAGTGCTCGATTCTCATCAGAGTTCACTTTCACTGAGACACATGCACTTGTGTCCTACTGACCCCAAAAAAGAAATGTGCTGAAATGTGTCCTGATGAACACTTCAAATGGATATACTGCTGTGAGCCGTAAGGAAGACAAAAAGCCTCAAATTATCCTGCACTACAACCAGAACAAAGGGGGAGTCGACAAACCTGGACAAGGTACAGTATTCAGCTTTTTAAGGAACATTTATTGTCAACCATACAAATAAAAATGGCTGTCTTTCTGCACACTTGACGTGTCTGCCTACATCTCAACAACAACTAAACCCAGCCTGTTTTCTGTGCTTTTTAGAAAGAATTGAAACAATTCTGAAAACTACATTTTGTCAATGGTTGCAACTAAAGTAAAGATTGTTTTTGTTTTTGTACATGAAATTGCTTTTCTCTGTTATCTGTTTTTTTTTTTTGGAAATACATTTGAATCAGTCAGATCTGACCTGTTAATATACTTACTATTATTTGTCAAATACCAGTTCGTAATTATCCATAATAATCCATAAATTCTGTTTATTTCGAGAATTACTATTAATGAGGTCCTTCAACCTTTAATTTCATAAACAAGTGTCAAGTTTGGTTATCACTGATAATGACTTTTAACACAGTTAGGTGCGACACATAATTATGTGATATAGCTCATGATTTATAACCAGTCAAACCAGATGAGGTCAATTTTAACCCATGAGGAGAACAAAGCTTCTGCCCCACCATGTGTTTAGCTCTAAATTACAAATGTTAGCATAGTACTATGCTGAACTCGGACGGTTAATTCACATCCTAAATATTGTATCATGTTAAACATAAGCATGCCTGCATTCAGGGACCGATTTTTTTTATTTACCCGGCACCTTGGCTGTTGTGACAAAAAGTTAATATTGGACTGCATTGCCATTGAGAGCTTTAGACCCTAATTACATTATCAATCAATCAATCACATTTATTTATAAAGCACATTTAAAAACAGCAACAGCTGACCAAAGTGCTGTACAAACAAAAACAAGAGAGCAATACAGATTAAAAAACAAAACAAAAATAACAAGGCAAAACTCACACATGCCTACACACATGCACACAGAATACTAACAATATAATTAGACAATAATATTATAAGACATTTGATAGAAGTACATTTGAAAGAAGTATAAGCAACCTAACTAGGACTCAAAGGCCAACGTGTAGAAATGTGTTTTGAGGCGGGACTTAAAAGATTCCACAGAGGGGGCAGACCTGACTGAGGGAGGAAGGCTGTTCCACAAGCGAGGGGCCTTGACCGCAAAGGCTCGGTCACCTCAAAGTTTAAAGTGAGAGTGAGGTACAGCTAGGAGGCCCATGTTAGAGGATCTGAGGGGCCTGGCTGTTGTGTAGGGGCTGAGGAGATCAGTAATATAAGAGGGTGCCAGGCCATTTAGTGCTTTAAAAACAAACAATGCAACCTTAAAATCAATTCTGTAACGAATTGAAAGCCAGTGAAGAGAGGCTAAAACAGGGCTGATATGCTCCCTTTTACATGAGCCAGTAAGCAGCCTGGCTGCAGCATTTTGAACCAGTTGCAGTCGTGATAGGGATGACTGGCTGATCCCAGAGTACAGGGAGTTACAGTAGTCGAGACAGGACAAGATGAAGTCATGAAAGGGGAGGATAGGTTTAAGTTTCGAGATGGTTCTTAGCTGAAAGAAACTGGTTTTAACTACTGAATTGATCTGGTATTCAAATGTGAAGGCGGAATCAAATATTACTCCAAGGTTCTTAGCATGTGGCTTGATGAGGGAGGAAAGATGACCTAAGCTGCTTGGGACCTGTTTTATGGCCAAAAAGAACAACTTCAGTTTTGTTCTCATTCAGCTGTAAGAGATTCTGGGCCATCCAGCATTTGATGTCTTCTAGGCACTGTGTAAGAGAATTTCAGTCTGATTGATTTTTTGGGTTTATGGGTAGGTATAGTTGGGTATCATCTGCGTAACAGTGATAAGAAATGTTATGCTTTTCCGTTATTTTTTTCAAGCGGGAGCATGTAAATGGAGAAAAGAATAGGGCCTAGGATGGAGCCTTGAGGGACCCCGCAGGACAGATTTGCTGTAGAGGAAGAGGAATTGCCTATGTTCACTGAGAACGTTCTATTTTTTAAATAGGAGATGAACCAATTCAGGGCGGAGCCTCCAACACCAACCATATGCTGAAGGCGATCAATTAGAGTGGCGTGATCAACGGTATCAAAAGCGGCACTCCAATAAAGCCAGGACAGCACAGTTTCCTGAATCGACTGTGAGTCGGAGATCATTATGGACTTTTAGTAAGGCGGACTCAGTACTGTGAGCTACCCTGAAACCTGACTGAAATTTATCAAGTATATTATTTTGGTGAAGATAGGGCAAAAGTTTGTGCAGAACAACCTTTTCTAGTATTTTGGAGAGGAAAGGTAGTTTTGAAATGGGTCGGTAATTACAAAGCAGAAAGTGGTCCAGGTTTGGTTTCTTTAACAGAGGCTGCACCACAGCATGTTTAAGAAAGGCTGGGACTTTGTCGATTGCCAAGGAGCTGTTTACAATTGAGAGGATACTTGGCCCAATGGAGTCAAAGGCCTCCTTAACAAGACGAGTAGGAACTGCGGGCAGGTTGTAGATTTTATGTTAAAAACAGCTTCTTTAAGTGAGGCTAGGGAGATGGGCTCAAACCAGTTCAACTGGGCAGAGTGAAAAAGAGAGACAGAAACATCCATCGTTGGTACTTCAATGCTCTTTCGAATGCTTTCAACTTTACCAGTGAAGAACTTCAAGAAGTCGTCACATTTACCTAACGGCACACCTTGGGTGATTCTGGTAGACGGACAGATGAGAGAATTTATGGTACTAAAGAGGACCTTAGAGTTATGGTAGTTCTTTGAAATCATGTCAGAGAAATGTTTTGCTCTTGGTGCCTTAACTTCTTGCTGGTACCTTAACAGCTGGTCCTTTAAGATATTATAGGAAATCTGGAGCTTATCCTGCTTCCATTTCCGCTCAGTATTACGACAATCGCTCCTTAAGGCTCTAGTTGTGTCAGTGAGCCAAGGTTGAGATTTTGGTTCAGGTTTTTTTTTTTATTTAAAGGGAGCAATGGCCTCTAGAATGGAGGAGCAGGTGGAATTAAATAAGGTAGTGAGTTCCTCTGTGCTGAGCTCGGGAGGTGAGGCCTCAATGATGTGAATGTTTGGGGCAGCTATGAGGGCAGCTGAAAAAATACTAGCGGTAGAGGAGTTAATGTGGCGAGAGCAGCGAACAGGAAGGAGAACAGTTGACTGAGAAACAGGTCGAGAAACTTTAAACATAATTACACTGTGATCTGAGAGGTGAGGGCCAATTATTTCCATATTAAAAACAGGACAACCAGTTGTCAAAACTAAATCAAGTGTGTGCCCAAATTTATGGGTGGGACCAGTTACATGCTGTGTGAAATTAAAAGATTCAATTAAATTAAGAAATTCACCAACTAGTGGTTTGGAAGGACAGCACACAGGGATATTAAAATCACCAAGAATCAGCACGCTGTCATATTTCGACATTATCTGAGATAAGAGGAATTGAGGAATAAAGTTGTTATCAGGTTTAGGAGGGCGATATACCAAGATAATTAACAAAGGGTGTGCCGTCCATACTTTAAGAATCTGTACTTCAAAACTGGAGAAACAACCCGGCGGTAGGCATGTGCAGTTAAAGTTGTTTCTAAAAACGACTGCAAGACCCCTGCCCCGTCCGGAGCGGCCCCGCCACATTAGCATTCAGTGCAAATTAATAGTGATAATCTGATTTTGTTTTGAGCTTATTCTGAAAGAAATGTCACATTTCACAGAAACGTTTTGACCTAAAAGTTGAGTCATAACTTTTAGGGACCAAGGATGGAGCTGTGTGTCACATCTTGCTCTCTCCTAATGAAGGACATTGCATTATCTGCACCGCACGCAGCATGATTGTTGTTGATGTTCTTCAAAGCACTTCTTGCAATTGCCATTGGGGCCAATTTTAAATAATGGTTCTAGGAAAGATGAGACCTCTGCATTTTCCTCTTCTAATCATCCAGAAAATGGGGACAGAACTTCTCCTGTGTTCATCTGGGGAAATGCATCAGGCACTTTGGTAGCAGGTAACATAGAAACGCCAATTATCGTTTCCCTCCTGAGCTGCTTGCTCATTACTCTCACTTGGAGAAGGATATCGTTTTCCCTGCCATTTTTTCTCCTTTGCTCCCATCTTGTTAAACCGTTTTCCTCTTCTCCTATGCAAAACACCTTGGTACTTTGTTTACAAGTGCTTAAAGGAGAATAAAGAAAATTATGTAATGGAAAACTTCATCTAATTGTGCCGCTTGGGCTTTTAAGGGAACGGTGTAGCAGTTGAACTTATCAGAGTTTTGAAGGTGTGGAGCTTGAGTTTAGGACAGGAGGCGGTGGAGAGGATAGAAAACACCACATTCAAGAAAAGGTGTAAATATCAAAGACTGAATGTTGTTAGATTAAACCTGGAAATCCAGCGATTGTTGTCATGGATACTAAAAGACACTATTTTGCATCATGTGTTGTTTATCTGTGGTTTAATTTGTGATCAGGATTTAAAGCATTAATAATAAATGATATGATTTCACTGTTAATGCTGAACAATTTTATTGATTCTGAAATCATAAGAGCATGTTGTTTACTCTTTCGAGCGGTCTTGAAGCTGTTGCTGTGGGTGGTGATGAACTGTTCCACGCACTCCCTCAGGCCTTCATACTGTAGTTAAACAGATATTTATGACTCATCACCAATGTCTTTGCATGATTTGTCCTAAGAACTTTTTCTTTATTTGTGTATCCATGTTTTCTTAAGAATAAGGCAATCATTTTCTTTTGTTATCTGTTATTCAGCAAACCCCATGAAAAGACTGAAACCAACAAAGCAAAAGTAGTTATACTCTCCTATTTCCCAACCCTCCCTTTGGTCCCCACACCTGTTTACTTCAGAGGTTAGCAGGTAACTACTACCTTTTAAAAATATATATATATATTAAACTAACTGGCCACTACCTTGGCTGCTGAGAAAAAGTGTGTTTATATTTCCTTTACACAGTGGCTTACTTCTGCCAACTATACTATAGCCCTTTTCACACATAAGGAAATCTCCTGAAAAACTCTGGAGATTAGGCTACCTGGAGGGGCTTTCGGCTATATGTGAAAGCAAACAGCCAAATTTTTCACACTGACTTTACACGGAGTTTCTCCGGCCAGACCCCTAATATTTTTTCCGCAGAAAGTCCGAGTGAGCTGATGTATGAACGCAGATGACGTTTATATACAGTGACTGCCGAAAGTGTCTGCACGCGACTGCTACGATCTCAGTATGTTGTTCTCAGCTCTTTTGTTGATGTCGTCATTCCACTGGATTACACATAACATTGATATAAAGGCAAATATTCTCATTATAGCATCGTGTAGCGGACTCTGTTGCTCCGGCCGCTACTTCCGCGTTGTTTATTTACGTCACGTCTTACCTCAGGAAATCCCTCAGGTAGTCCTCATGTTATTATCTAGATATTATCCGGAGTGCATATGTGAAAACAGCTTATGATTATCTTTTTTAAAAGGCAACTTTCAGGTTGGAAACCCCAATTAAACCAATAGGTAAGAAAATGGTCAAAATATATTTTTGAAGAAATACATGAAATGGTACTCTGCAATGACTTCTGGAATCACTTATTGTTTTTTTTTACATTTGCTTTTATTGATTATTAACAAATACTGTTATTTAAATGATGCAGCTTTTCATATTACAGTCGGTTGTACTCTGATTTTTAAAAGCACTTTCTGAATAAAATTGGAGTTCAGGTGACTCTAACTGTTTGTTTCTATTATTATTAATTTCATCAGTAAAATATGACTATCACTTCACGCAGAGAAAGAGAAAGAGAGGAGTGAGAGCAATGACAGTTACCTGATACTGTAGACTTACGACTCAGTACACAAGTCCTCTATGTGATGTATTAAGACACAGTTACCAAAAATAAAATGTTTTAGCAGCTTTACAGAAAATTGCCACTTTTTCCTCTAACTTTCTGCCTTTATACCAATATCTAACAGAATTGCAAAAAAATTAGAACAGCGGCATGTCGCTTTCGTTTTTGTTTATTGCTTAAATTTTGCAGATGAAGTAATCGGTCCTGAAAATGGTGCCTTAAACCCCTTGTCTCAAAATGTCATTGCTAATATTTCACCACTAGATCTTCTTTTATTTCAACCAGCCATTGAATAATAAAGAAAACATGAAACTTATTACTGTAATTCGTGTAAACAGGTGTATTTTTCCATTGCGCCTCCTTAAAAGTCTTCATGAATTGGATGGTTGTTTTAACTATAAATAATTACTGAACAAATCTAACATGAGGTTGTGCTCTGACATGTTTGCTTCATGTATGTTTTTCTCGGTCATCCTGTCAATATTGATATTTGCCATCAGTAATATACTACAAAAAGGTTTGTATCATTGATTTTTGTGACACTGCAGCATGTTGGGGAAAACAATCGATGTGTCTATATGCTTCAGAAGAACAGCAGTTCTCACATACAGTAGAAAATATATACCAGGGGTTTAACTCCTGGATGTTGTAGCTTTATAAAGTTCTTTGAAAACATTTTGTTATAGTAATTTACATAGCAAGAAACTATGATTTACAGATTTTAAAATTGACTGTTTTTTTTTTTCGAAAAACACATAATATCTTGTTGGTGCAAACTCAGCAGTTTCTGTCTGACAGCAGACATGCTGAAACTTAATTATATCCTTCCACTTCAGTGGCAGCATTATGTTTGGTTGTTTGACAGCTTATAAACCAGACATTGTTAGAAAGGCAAACAAGTATGAAGCATGCTACAGGTTATTAAAAACACAGACAGATATACACAGCAGTACACACACACACACACACACACACACACACAAACACTGTACAAAAGCAATCAAGCACAGAGCAATACAACTCATTGGCATGTGGCGCAACGTCTCCAGCCTATAATACTTTAATAGTTAAAAAGCAAAAGAGAAGTGAAAAGCTCAGCAGCGGGTAAACATTAATTTGCTGCAGGATTTTTTTTTGTACACAGAGAGTTCAATCAGTAGCTCAATGCCATGCTGTGTGCATTTGGAACATTAATTTATATGCAGTTTGTGCAGAGGATTAGCTGCTTATGAGGTGTAAAAAAAAAGTTCATGGGGAAATTTTTGTTACCTGATTAGTAATGTTAGAGGAAATTTCTGTGGCCCTCTGGTTAATCCCCCCTCGTACATAAAAAAATAGACAATGAGTTTTAAGTATGAGATCATTGTGTCAATCTGTCAGAGGCTAATTTGAAAAGATTAAAAAGTTATGTGTATAATTGCAGCAATTGGAGGCTGCCTCTATGGATCCTAAGATGACTATTCAGTGTCTGTGTAAATGTAGTGGTGTAGTAAAGGGTTTTATACCCCATAGAGCAGCTGGAAATGAAAGATTTATTGCTTTGTTGTTACAAACAACATTTAAAAGGCTTAAGTAATGAGTTAGTAGACAGTAAAGGTCAGATATAGGACACTCAAAGCTTTGCTGTAGTTTAGTATGACCAACACAGGAGAACGTTCCACTTGGAGGCGGTGGGAGGGGGGGTGGGGGGAGGGCGGGGGGAGTTTCTGAAATGGTTCTGCCCACCTTGGTAGTCACTGTGAGGAGGGGCTTCCCTTCTGATGACGCCTTACTGGGTATCTCCTTCAGGACCATGGCAACAGTCTTATCTGCAGCCCTAGAGTCTTTCCCCTACAACAGTGAGATCAACAATGACTTGTGTCAGGAAAGTTGGACAACTCAGAGCTTTTTGCCCCCGTCACGGGGCATCTTAGAGAAAAGATTTAACTTTGTGATGATGGAAATACTGTGTGGGGTCGTCTATAGTAACACAACATCAACTAAAAGACATTTCCACAAGACTATGGTAATGAAAACAAGGTTACTGCACAATGTAGAGGGTATAGACGATGATGAGCATGGTCGTCCACAGCAGAATTTGACAGAATATCATACATAGCTCATTACACAAACCAAAGTATTTCTAGCACTTATGTACAATGTAAGACAGATGAATGGTCACGTCTACCCGGCAGAAGGTTTCAGAGCTACAATATGTATGTAAAAATCCCAAGAGTAAGATTATTGATTAGCTCAAACATCAGTTCTCAGAGTGTTGCACTGAGGTATCTGATGCAACCTTCCAATACCATCAACAATTAGTCTCAAAATAATCCACAATATAATAATCCAAAATATGTTCTGACAATTACAAACAGTGTTTAGGTAGCAGAGAGTTGAATGTAAGTCAAAGCTATCAAAATGTCAACAGTCACTGTTTGTCCACAGATAATTTCTATCATTTTTAAATTGATCTGGAAGACCCAGTATTGGCATATACTTAAATCTTCTTATTGGAATCTGTATCAAGAAGGAAAAAGTGGTATCTGAAAATCTCTAGTGTCAGTAAAATTAAGATAGTTATTTTATCCGTCTTAGCTGATCAGTTAAAGGGATACGTCACCCGTTGAAACAGGAATCTGTATTGACATTGGGTCATATATGTAGGAGAAATGTGAAATACATTTTGAAGTTGGTGCCTTCTTGACCGAGAAAAGGCAGAAAGTGTCTTTTTGGCTCATGTGGATGAAAGACACCAAATCCCAGAATGCACAGCACTCGGCCACTCCCACAGAATCAGAAATACTTTATTAATCCCAGAGGGAAATTCGATCGTTACAGTTTCTCCAAAATATACAGTATAGCAGTAGAAATATAGTATTAAAAACATTTACATATATATTTACTTCAACACATACGGCCATTTCCTCAACTGATTCCGAAATTTCTTCCAGAATTGATCTTGGAAATTCCTGGCAGGAAACAGACTCTATGTCTGTGTCCATAGGCAAACAGTGAGAGCACCGACACTACCAGCCCGCCCCAGCTCGAGCCGGCCCCGGCTCCTCGTCCTCACCGCCGCCGACAGGCAGGCCTTATGTCTCGACTGCTGAGCTGGCAGCGGCGGCCAGCAATATAGCAATATAGCTGCGAGACGGTTGCTGCCGACAGGCTGGTCTTGTGTCGCGGAGGCCGGTGTCGCGGTGGCTGGTGGCTAGCGACGGCCAGCAGCCGCAGCAGCCAAAACGAGGACGAGGACTTTCTCTATAGAGCCTGTTAGCATAGCTTCCAAGCAATATGGCAGACGTTAAGTTTCGATTCTGGGAGTGAGTTCCCACCCACTGATCTGTGATTGGTCTGTAGCTTCAATGTCAAAAATATGAGGAACTAGCGATGTAGTTTCACCCTGCTAACCGCAACAGCTTCCAGTGACGCAAAAATTGTCATTTTGCGTCACTGGAAGCTCCTTTTCAGACTCAGAAATACAAAGATTTCCTATCTCAGGGGAAAATGAGGGCAGGATGCACGACCATTCAAAAAAACTACCAGGTTTCTAATGATTCAAAGCTTAATGCAAATGGGTGAAGTATCCCTTTAAACATCATACCCCAAAAGACCAAAGTAATTAGAAAAAAACTGATTAGAATAAAAATGCTTATTCAGAAAGAAATTTAATTCAGAATGAGAGAGGTGTTTTATGTCAATTGTTTTTCAGATCAATATCCATGTACACACTTGATCTATAGTCGTGTCTTCCTGGTTGTGGTAAAGCTATTCTTACTATTCATGTCTGCACCTCTCTTCAACTGCGTATGTCTGGAGGTCCTGCAGACTTGCTCTCTCCCCTGTTAATCGATTTCAGGGTAATTATGTACTACTGAGCTTGCAGCTTTTGAAACAGAAGGAAAAAAAAGTTAGAAAAAAGGGAAAATAAAAACTGACCAAAGTGACTGACCAAAGTGTTGGACACGAGAGGAGGAGAGTGAAAACTCTGGCACACAGTGAGAGGTTAGCGGAAGAGATACATCTAGAGACCTGCAGCGACAGCGGCGGTTCTTACAACACAGGCGGAGTCATCTTGTACAGTGACTCTGGCCATGCTTACCAAAAAACTAAACCGAAAATAATAACGGAGGTTTAAACACACTTAAGTTCTGCTTGAAATGGCTCCTACTCCGGAGAAAAACTTTACTGACCCACGCCCATTGACAGAAACATGTTGATCATCCGAACTGAATAAGACCAGCTCTGTGCATTCCAAAAGTATTTCATTCTGATGACATTCTTGATGCATGGACACGCACCTCATTATCAGATCACTTTATTTAGCCTCCATGTAAACAGTGAAGTTTGACCCTCTAATCAGAATGTTTTTAAATGGATTGAAGAAATTCTGTACATGCAAGACACTCACTGTCTACATTATATTCCATTTGTAGACTCAGAAAAGAAAGCTGTCCCGGCTGAACAAGAATCACATTTTAGGCATTTAATCTGGATCTTAGCTACACATTTCTAACTCCCATGAAAAATGAATTACACTTTTTTTTCCCCCCACTGATCATGACACTTAACGTGTGTGCCAGTTCTTGAGAGTTCCCTTGAAAATCTTAATGCTCTTAATAAAGTCCTAAAAGCCACCTGTGCCCACTCTCCGGCTCAGTCTCCCTGGGTATAAATGAACAACACCTTAAACCAAGAGGATAACATGAACAGAGGGGCATTCACACACTCAGAGATGACCCAGAAAAGCTGTACTCAAACACTAACATTGATTTTTTTAGTTGGTTTCACTAAATGGCAGATGAAGCTTTTGGAAAAGTGCTGAATGTCATCGCTGTGCCGTATGTGCAGGTATTGTGTGAGCCAACAGTGTCTCACAGTCAGTTTGTAGTGGCTCACAGTGTTGGCAGGGCTTGATGTGTTGTTTTGTATCAACTTTTGCCAAGGTAGCTTTTATTTTTCTAGGAGTGATTACACAGGTAGTGGATAATTTTTGGGCGGACAACTGCAGTGGACAGCTTCGAGGAACTGGATATGCGTTTGCAACTTTGTTATACAACACAGCAGATGAAAATCTTGACGTTAAGATAATGAAATGCTTAAACCCTGGAGAACAGAGGGTTCGTATTTGAGAGCACTCAAGCTGCAAAGTATGAAATATGAATTCTTAACTGTTTAAAAAAAAAAAGATGATCTGTTTACAGTGATGGAGCTTAATGAAACAACTTGAACACATTATCATTTTATTGTTTTCTTTTCTAATACAGCAGAATGTGAAAAAGATTGAATCACTGTGGGGATGTTCTCCAAGATAAAATCAAAAACAAATTATGTTCAGCAGATGAGATTGACTGCAGCATTCTGCAAACAGTTTAATCAAATCATTAGTTGCTGATCCTGGCAGAGGACATAAATGTTGCTGTTTATCTCGAGGCTCTGAAAATCCATTTACAATCTCCCAGTCAGCATGCCGTGTTCATCACTGAACTAATACATTTTTGCAGGAAAGTGTATTACCAAGCCATTCTCGAAGGTAGGACTGAAACGCTTTATGAACTTAATGGTAAAGTTAAACTGGAAAGTTCAGCCATAATTATAATAATCTGTCGTTTGTCCTCATCTGCAGAGAGTTTGTTCCACATGCAGTAAGCAGCATTTATTTTGGGGAACAGCATCATTACTTGAAAATGCTCTTTTTGCAGAACAGCAATTGTGCTCTGAAGAAAAAAAACACAGAGGAGAGAGAAACCTGACTTAGCAGATCATCTCATTGACCAACTATTGCACTCTGCTTCCTGTCTGAGTTGCTGTTTTCAGAGTCCAGATCTAGAGTCAGCAAAAGGAAACAATGATGAATCCTTAATGTAAGAAGCTAATGAAAGCCTACTTAGTCCAGAAGACTTTAGAAAGTGGTAGATGAAGGCCTTGGAAATCTGATAAGCTGTGATTTTAGGTGGCTTAAGGTGAAACCAACAAGACAGGTTTGAGAGCAAAACCTTCCCCACTACTTGAAAAAGTCATTGAAGTGCTTGTTTGCGAGTGCACCAGTTTTGTCTCAAAAGCTTTGCTCCTCTGTTCAAAAAGTCTGTTTGCTTCAAGTCGGACTGGATCTAGTTAGTCGAGTACGCTTAAGGATATAAACACTTTTACTTGCCGGTCTTAATAAGAGTGCCAGATTGGTTTACCATTTACTGTTGGAGTATGAGAGTGAGAGTTTTGGTGTCCATGAAGAAGACAGTAGTTCTATCGACAATGGTGCATGTGATTTCTAATGTGAAACTGTAATAGATACATATACTGAAAGACATATTCAGTAAACATGTAGCTGCTAGCTAAACTGAGTTGACTAACTTTAGTCACTTGCTCTTCATAATAATGCCACCTGCCCAGCCTGCCGTTAAGCCGGTACGAGGCTTTACATTTTCAGATGTTGAAATGGATTTATATAAAGTACTGAAGGAAGTCTACTCGTTGCCCCACTTTTCTTTTGATTGCAAAGCAGAGCGTTTTCTCTTAAACCTGTTCTGTTTGTATATCCCCTTCAATCTACTGAAAGTTAAAAAGTTCAATATATGATAAAAGCTTTTTGTGTCAGCTCAATTAAATTAGTAAGATTAGTGTTGGTGCCTTTCTTTGGATTTCCAGAAAAATAGACTAAAACAGAGTTAATCAACCAAAAAGGCACAGAATGACTTCTGTACACTGAGGGTAATGCATTTCAAACACTAGAGGCATGGTGGTCCAGATTAATGAGGATAATGATAATATTTTTAATGCACAACAGCAATATTACAGTATACCACCTTTTGATGCATTCACAAGAGCGCAATGACATAAAAATGACCATTGCTTCCAAACAAGAAAGTGTCATGACTAAACCTCTTTAGAGAGGAAAACTTGTTCATGGCTGCAGGAGTGATTTTTATACATGTCTGAATGTGTTGGTTCTTCAGAGTGGGTCTCTGTTTAATAAATTGCCGGAGAAATGTCCAAAGACTTGCAAACAAGAGAATATTTTAAACAGAGAGGAATTGTAATCAGTGACGAAAAGGTGGATTGCATTGTCACCCCATTTTTCATTAGACCTTTAAAAGATGGATTTCATGCGCAAATACCCTCTGGAGAAATTTTAGTTCTGCATTATATAGAGGGAGGGACTTCCCACTAAAATCTAGTTCAGAGCTGGATGGGAAAAATAGACGGCTACATAAAGATTGGGTTGAAAAATGTGGTATAGAAAAAAAATCCAGGAATGGACTTGTGTTCATCTCATCTAACATTCAGTTTTAAAGCCCATGTATGAATGCTGAATAAAGAAAAAAAACATCAGTACCCCAGTGTATTACCCAGACTGTTCAGAAACTGGGCACAGTCTGCTCCACACATGCGACAATCTCCGCTGGCTGTGATAATGTGGTGTAGTTTTTGATGTGTCTCTCTCAGCACTCTTGGGTCGACCTCTGACCTCTCACCTCTTGCATGAGTATGCTCTCGGCCTTAGAGAGATGACACCAACAACAGCCGGGGTGACTCTCTGCAGTGTGAAATGGATCATGAGCACATACTCTACTAACACTTGAGGGGGAAATTTGTTGCGCACTACTGGCTACAGTGAGCTGATATACAATAATGAGTGGAGTGCAGCAGCCTAAGTGGGACTCAGGGCGCTTGTGTTAATAACAACAATAAGCTGATCCTCTACACAGTGAGAAGGCTCCTCTATAGAGGACCAAGATGTGGCTGCAAGCAGCTTTGTACCAGCATCTCAGTCAATCATACTCTGTTAGCTGTTTTGGTATTTAAACCAAACTATCCAAACACATTAACCAGAGTATATTCTTGTATTCTATATTTATTACCAGTATGTGAATATTGACAATCAATGTTTAACAATTAATGTTTTTGTTTTACTGTACTTGATGTATAGTTGGGCTGTCAAACACTTCATTTCATTTCATTTATTTCTAAAGGGTCAATGTAGAATATTAAACATAAATGTTTCCATTTGATGCATTATACCACATTATTGCAGTTCTTCATGTTGAGTTGTTGGTTTCACACAGAAAACTGCCCAAAGGCAGGGCAACTGAGGGGTACAGAATAACATCTTAACTTCCCCTGTATGGCAAGTATCTTCTGAGCAAACCTTTAGTTTCCCCTCATGTTACCAGAGTGGTTTATAAAGACTCAAAAAATGCGACATTGAGTCACTCAGTAAATTATGTGTCCAAACCCTGGGGCGCTGGTGCCGCAGTGGTTAGTGCGCGCGCCCAATGTATGGAAGCTGCAGTCTTCCAAGCGGGCGGCCCAGGTTCAAATCCGACCTGTGGTTCCTTTCCTGCATGTCATTTCCCACTCTGTCTCCCTGATATCCGACTCTATCAACTGTCCTATCTCTCAAATAAAGGCACAAAAAGCCCATAAATAAATATTTAGAAAGCATAAACAAACATTCAGGATCATCAACACATTTTTATTTGTGAGGCAATGTTCTATTGTGCTTGGGGCAAAATTATCGTATTTAATTGCAATTATTCTAATGTGAGGATAATTATAACCCTGAAAAACAGCGTAGTGGATTTATTTCTCATTTCTAATCAGTTTTTGGATTCCTTTGTTACCTTATTTTCTGTATAACAAAGGTGTAATTCAGGACACAGAACTAATTAGGGGCATTTGAGGCTGCAGCAAAGTTTTTCTGTTTTTAATGGTCTCTGGTCTGTGCATAAAATGTCATCAAACAACGCATAATTTAGCATAAGTATTTCCCACACTGCTAGGGGCGGTAAAAGTTAATTCATTTTCTAGAAACAATCAAAACTAGTAGAGCAGGATGGCTTACACAAAAAGCGAAGGAGACAAAATCTCTATCTCTATATTCCTATTGATCATATAATTTTTGAGTAATTGTTCAAGAATTTCAATTATTCCGACTGAATTATGGGGCTGAATTTAATACATTGTTTGAGTCAAAAACCAAGTCTTTGCTTTATTTCCTTGGAAGTTACAATAATTGTAAAAATGATTAAAACACTCACAACATAAAAGATCTGTGACACTGTATTTGATGTTTCCAAATTCACTTAGCATTTACAGTTGATCAACTTCAAGTGAGATCACATTAAATGGCTGCTGCCTTCATCTAATTAATTCAGAAATAAAATGTAAAATGCATTAAATGTATTAGACTTTAACCCGTCCAATCACTTTTTTTTCCACCTCTGAAGTGACTTTAAAATATATCAGCTTATTTAATTTGCACAGATGTTCACCCACAGATTGCTTGGGCAGCAGCACTTAGCTGGTGATCTGTGTAAAAGTGTTTGCCTGTCAGAAATGTCTCCTATAGTACTGTGACAGACGAGTCTGTATGGGTTTAAGCTTTGGTGACGCTTTAAGTCCCTCGGTCAACAAAGGAGGTTTGAGGCGATTTGCTGAAAGCCGCGCTGTGGATACATTTCTGCACCTGCAGCATTTAACTGCTGGAGGCCATGGCAGGCTGCTGATGTGATAGAGACCCAAGGCTGACAGTTAGCTTTGGCTTATTCAGGTGACACATGTGAGATTGGCCTTGTAAAGTGGATGAGTTCTATTAAAAACAGTTATTTTAGCTCTTTGTTGTGATTCACAGCAGCTGTTTAATTAAAATAACACCATTAAACCTTATTTTTTATGCATTTGAACCTAAGATCCATGCTGCTCAGAGCAGTTCAATTGTTAACCATTAAATAACTTCTATAACTTGTGTTACTGATGATGCTAAGGCAAGAACCCAAGAACCATTCATCAAACTGTACACATGCTGATAAAGACACTTAACTTTAAAAATCCAAATGGAACAATGTTCTTCTCATCTAAACTTATTAAACTAATGAAAAACAATGAAAAATCATCAATAAACAATATCCACAGTAATGACAGTGTGAGATTTTTGTGTGGGGAAAAGCTTCCACTTAATCCATCTAAACCAGATTCAGCACAGCCCAACAACATAGTGTTTTTCATTATGTAGAGGATGTATCACAGAATTGAAGTGACACTCTTGGAAAGGCAGAGGACTGTAATGCCTTTTAATGGGGATAGATAGCGAATAACTGTCCCTGTGGGTTTACAGGCTGCCGCTCTTTAGGACAGCTGAGCAAATACAACTTAAAAAGAAATCAGCGCTAAGGCATTTGGCTGTTGAGGTTGTCTGGCTATTATTGGAGAAACAGCCACAAACTTACCTCAGAGTTCACACTGTTAAGAACCACCTCACTAAGCCAATGGTCACATCCATGAGGTGTGAATGCAGTGATTGATTTCTGCTGGGCTGATTTGGCCCCTGGTAAAGCGTCCACATTTGGTCAACAATTAACTTTTAAGAAAGATGAGATTTTTTAAATGTTAAAATTATTTGACAGTGTAAGACTATTTGGAGATGGGTTTGGATATACACTATGTTCTGGTTTTGCAGGAGCATTGGAGGCATGCTTTGTTAACAAACAATGAGAGCTTAATATACATACACAAACTCAGATGCACACACAGCACTGTTCCGCCCTGCTGGCTCCTACATTTCACAGTGAAACAGTTTTTGCCTATGTTTTTAGCCTCTATTACTACCTCCAATACCAGCTCAGTGGAGGTTTCGACTTCCCCACAACATTATTATTATTAATAAACTGACCTCATTAAAAAGAAAATACATTATTAGGTTTATATGTACAGTTATACAGCAATATGGTAAGGTCTCTATCTGTAAATGGTTGAATATCAAGCATAAGAAAATAAGGACATAGAGACATCTGTTACGTTGTTTTCTTACTCGGTCACTCAAGAGAAGAAAAAGTAAAAGAGCAAACTGTCATCTGCATAGTTAAGAAGTTCTGTCTGATTTTCTGACTTTTTTAAGGCAGATGTGCTTGTCAAAGAAAGGCCTGTTCCCAGTAGAGCTGACAGTACATATAGCAGTGCAGAGAGCTTACAGTTCATTTTGAGTCTAGTGCACGGAAACACCTGGATATCTGCCATCTCCACACTTCAACCAGAATTAGAATGAGAAAACTTTAATAATCCCTGAGGTGAAGTTTGGGTGTCCCAGTTGCTCTTATAGTCTTATTAGAACTAAAAGTATATAATCCTCAGTGTGTTTATTCCTAAAAGAAGGAGAACAACAGATTTTAAAACCTGTATTTAAAAATAAAAGTGTTATTGTCCGAGTCTAAATGTTGTTTTCAACTATTAGCAGAAGTAGGAATAACTGTGCAGCTGAGGTGGTACCCCACAGTTTTAGAAGCACTGCTCTAAATGAATGATCTGAAGCTTTGTAAGAGCCCGAAATGTAACAAAGACCTGAAATGTAACAACTACCCTAAATGTTATTACATTTTTTTTAATAAAATCCAAAATGTAATAACTGGTTGAGAATGATGTAACAAGATGCTGAGCCCAAAATATAAGAACTTTTTGGCCCAAAATGTAAGAACTTGTAACATCTATTATTAAACCTAATAGTGTCTCCATAATTGACGGGGGCATTGTGTATGATACTACACTTTACATTGAAGCAATAAGCCCTTTAGTCCATAAATTATTGACTCACTCTATGATCTAATAAAATGATTACACTATTTGGAGAAACACATTTTGCCTGCTCCATAATGCTACAAGTTTACGGTTACATTTTGGGCAAAAAGTTATTACGTTTTGGGCTCAGCATCATGTTACATTATCGACCAGTTATAACATTTTGGGTTTTATTTCATTTTCTTAATTACATTTCGGTCTCAGCACTTTTGTTACATTATTGACCAGTTATTACATTTCGGGTTTCATAAAAAAAAGTTTTACAACATTTCAGGTCGTTATTACATTTCAGGTTTTATTACATTTTTTAAAAACATTTTGGGTCGTTACATTTCAGGTTGTTGTTACATTCTGGGCTCTTACAAGCCTACTTTACACCCACATTTTACATTTCTTTGTTTCAAAGTCTAATGTAAAGGGGTTAAAGGCAGAGTCAATAAATTTTTCTTCCTGTACATTATTACTGTATAGGTCAAATGTTAAGACGTCAGTGAGACACTGCAAGACAATCCCCTATACAAAGCCGCCCGTGTTTCAGTTTCAGAATTTAAAACACAACTGGCTGACGAACCACAACATGATACTCTCACTAACCCTTCAAACCTGGTAGCAATACTGTATATGTGTGTGTTGTCCCTGTGGCTTCTTTCGAATCAGGTTTCAACATGAACATGAAACACAGGCTGCTGCTCATAAAACATTAATTCTGGATCACAGAGCATGTAAAAAGCATGTCAATTTCAACTTAGAATGTACTAGGACTGGACTCTGGGGGGGAGGGGGTCCTACATTAATATGTAGGACCTCTGGACACTATATCCACACTCATGCACTGAAGACACAAACGAGTCAGGAAGCATTGGCATTAGTGTAAAAAAAAGAGGCCTGTGGAATTCATTACAGACGCTTCACATTAGATGTTTTTGGCACGTTGGTATTTCATGCACTAGAATCTCATTTGGCAAGAAAGCACAAGGACCTTGCTTATGTCTTAAGTGTGCGTCATTGAGAACTCTAAGCAGTGAAGCATGCATTCCCATTTCTCAAAGCAGCATATATTAAAGGGATACTTCACCCATTTGCATTAAGCTTGGTATCATTAGAAACCTAGGGCGGACTGGTAGTGTCGGTGCTCTCACTGTTTGCCTATGGACACAGACATAGAGTCTGTTTTCTGCCAGGAATTTCCAAGATCAATTCTGGAAGAAATTTTGGAATCAGTTGAGGAAATGGCCGTATGTGTTGAAGTAAATATGTCTGTAAATGTTTTTATTACAATATTTATACTGCTATATTGTATATTTTGGAGAAACTGTATCGATCAAAGTATTTTTGATTCTGAACTAGAGTCCCTTAGTGGGAGTGGCTTGCAGTGCTGTGCATTCTGGGATTTGGTGTCTTTCATCCACATGAAATACACTTTATGCCTTTTCTCGGCCAAGAAGGCACCAACTTCAAACTTTATTTCACATTTTTACTACATATATGACCCAATGTCAATACACATTCATGTTTCAACGGGTGAAGTATCCCTTTAACATTTCTGCTGTTCTGTAACTCGTATGGCGCACATGCACACGGAGGTACATGGAGGTGGGGCATGTTGCATTTTTGTTTGCTTTTATCTTACTAATTGCAACACTCGCATACAGGTCATACCATTCACATTCACAAACTTGTGTTTGAACATTTTTGCATTCTCTGTGATGCACAAAGCTGTGTTTATTGTTCTCTCAACATGCTCCTCTATCCTCTTTTCCCTCCCTAAAGCTGTATGTATTCTCCAGGCAGCTCCACTATCAGATATCTCAGCAACAAATAAGAGGCTTTGTTTTCACTTCCACTCTTCTAGGCAGAAGATTGATTGGACTCTTCAAATTACTGCTCGTGTCCGCAGACGCACGACTGAGACTGAATAGTAAAAGCTCTGAAGTGACGTTCATCCACACCTCTCAGCACTGATCATGCTGTTTTAGGATAACCTGATGACGATTCTTTATGGTGTTGTCACATACAAGGACAGGGAGCAGGCTTCCATGTGTGCAGCCATGACCATATGGTGAACCCACAAGCAACTCAACCTTGTAAGCCCACTGACTCGTAAATTACCAAAGATATAGGACACTTTAAATCTGTCATTTTCAATATAGGTTTTACTTGTGTCACCTTGACATTAAAAATTAAAAATTCCTCAGTAAATTACACACCAGACAAGATGTCCAGATATAGACTGCTGCTCTCTGTGAAAGACAAGGTCATTAACTTAGAGAGATAAAGGCAGCTTGTATGGAATATTTTCTTCCAGATGCCGAACAAGACTGTTATCCAACAAATTCCAAACAGCAACAAAAGATCACATTATGTGGTCTTGGCACTTTAATTAGCTCCAGAGGAATCCTTTACATGTTTATCACACAACAAAGCTTATTCTCTGCTTTGTTTCCTGCTGGCATTTGGACCCTTCACTTTTAGATATGTTCACACTGCAAGCCTTAATGCTCAATTCTGATTCATTCTTCTGATCAATTTGTTTTTTTTGTCCGCTAACATTACTTTTTAGATGTGGCCCGATGTGAAGGGGACACGGTACTTCACAAAATGCTCAGAAGAACAAAAAACTTCATCATATGACAATAAATTTACATTAATTTGATATTAATCATAACAACTGTTACTCTCTACCTCGCTGTCCTTACATAACAATATTAACAAAAGAGGTTGTAAAGGGAACTTAAGATACTATCCCTCTTTGTCCCCTCCATGATAAAGCCTTTTAGATTGCCTCTGTTTTGAAGTTTAGACCCATGACCTGCAGGTTATACAAAAATAGAACTTATACAGCAAACATCTGGCCACATTAGTTAACAAAATATGTAAATTAATTTGAATTGAATTATGGATAATACAATAAAAAGACAATTGAAATTACGACTGTAAGCTTACTGTTATGATCCAGAGTAGGGCTGCACGATATATGGTTTCAGCATCGTCATCGCGATGTGCACTAGCGCAATAGTCCCACCGCAAGGAAATGCGATGTGAAGGAAAAAAAAATCCATCTGGAGCCGAAAAATATATTTGAGCCTTTCAATTAAGTTTATGTAGCCTGTCTATGCCCATTGATATTACTAATAGATCTAAATGAGCATACATTTAATATATTTTACCACATTACATGCAACAACTCTCATAGTGATATATATTAAATTATCTTTATTGGTTTTTCAAACAATCAAATTATTCTTACTAAAGTTTATCACAGCTCACTTTAAATGGGTATATCTCGAATGACATTGATTTAGCTAGTTCATTAATAGGAAAGAGCAGGCTTTTAGCAGGATTAACCTTATATCCCGATATTTCCCCAAACTCTGTTAAATGCCCGTAACTTGGGATAGAGACATCAGGATCCAGCAGATACAGTACAAGGTCATCTCTCCCTCCTTGTAATGCCATAAACTTGTTCAGCACTTCTTATTGCAGCTAAATAAATAATATTGGGATAACATTCTGCCAAAAGCTTTATGGGCATCGAGGGTAAACAAGACTTCAGCTATATCTGATGCTTTTGTAGAGTAGATGATATTATGTAGGCGACGTTGATTACCATAGAGCTGTCGACCTGAGATTAATCCAGATTGATCAGAGTGTACAATCTTTTGCATGACTGTGTCAAATCTCGCTGTGAGCATTTTAGCTAAAATCTTATAGTCAACCCCTAATAGACTTATCGGTCTGTAACTTTAACATTTCAACGGATCCTTCTCTTTTTTTTTGGGATAACTGAGATAGTTGCCTATGTCATTGTGGGAGGCAGTGAACCTCTTTGTAGCGCCTCAGTAAATACCTCCCGCAGCAGTGGTGAGAGCTTTGCAGTGCACTTTTTATAGAAATCAATGGGAAACCCATCGGGGCCCGGAGCTTTACCGCTTTTAATCTTACTAATTGCCCTTTGTATTTCATAAATTGAGATAGCTTTATCTAGAGCCTCCCTATCCTCGACTCCTACATTTGGTAGAGTGACTTTGTCCAGAAACTGTTGTATTTTATCTCTATTTGTGGCTTCAGATGTATATAGGTGCTTATAAAAAGATTCAAACTGCTCATTAATCTCACGTTGGCCAATTGTTACGTTACCATCTGCTGCCTCAATCTCTGAAATATATGCTGTCGCTTCTGCCTGTCTTAACTGGTGAGAAATGTGATCTCTCTCCAGATTTGTAGCATTTTAATCTGGATTTTAAATAGAGTTCTTCTGCCTTACCTGTAGACAAATTATCAAATTCCGTTTGTCTGAGATTACTATTTCCAAGATTGCAAGAGTTAACGAGGGGCATGAGTCTCTTATCTAAAAGGAAGAAGTCAATCCTCGAGTAAGACTGGTGTGCAGAAGACAAAAACGTGTACAATCTGGAGGTGGGGTTTTTGAAACGACAGGGATCCACTAAACCATAAGCTTGAAGTAATGAATTTATATATTGTGCTGAGTTAGACATAATTCTACTGGTAGGACTTGAGCGGTCCAGGATGGGATCCAACACGCAATTAAAATCACCACCTAGGACTAATTGATGGTCATTTAATTCTGGTAGCATAGCAAAAAACTCTCTAAAGAATTCCACATTGTCCCAGTTTGGAGCGTAAACGTTTGCCAAAATAACTGGTACGTTATACAGCTTTCCCTGCACAATGACAAATCTTCCGTTTCTATCTGATATTACTTTAGATTTTGTGAACTGGATGTTTCTACTGTATGTACAAGTATGGCTGTACTCCTACATTTCACATCCCAACTTGAATGGAAAGTTTGTTGAAATCCTCCCCTCCTAAGCTTGGCCTGATCACAAATTTTCAAGTGTGTCTCTTGTAAAAATGCCACCTCAGTTCTCAATTTCTTAAGATCAGCAAAGATCTTATTACACTTCACTGGGTGGTTAGCACCCCGTACATTCCAGCTGGAAAAGATAGTTTGAGGTTGGTTACCTATTCCTGACATATGAAATTGTGTATAATTTTTAGCCTTGTAACGTCTCTAAGAAATAAAGCTGTATTGCCTATAAATGCAATAGAGAATAATGTATATTGCCAGAACACAAATATCCCAACATCCAAAACGAAAAACCCAGGCCCGTCCCCGCCCCCCTCCTGCACGCCCCTCCCCAACTGAGAGGCTGCTAGATCATCCAACAGCGCTGTAGCAACTAGCATACAGAAATACCTTACCAATGAGTCTGAGCCTCAACCTGAACTGCCAGACATGAGAAAAAACGTGTTGTATCTTTCTACCAATATTAACCATATCTCTATTCTATGTAAATGACCATGAATATGTGTCTGTAATGACAGTACATTAAGCCAAAATAGTAATAATACTAATGATGCAAATCTAAATAAATGTGATGATGGGATGCCTGTAGAAAATCAGGTAGCCTACAGATGCCATTGAAATAAAAATGGAAAGTTCCCTGCTCAAGTGGAATTATAGAATTGGCTCTCACGAACACAACAAAATGGTGAACGTATTTTGGAAGTTCAGTATATTGCTCCATACACTCCCTATTATGAACATGAACAGGGTAGGGTACTGAAGAAAACAGTCAGAGTGCAATGCTACCATCTTACAGGCTGGTTGGTCGAATAGAGGTTGATAGTGGCTTTCGAAGAGAAAAAAAACAAGAATAAAAGAGCAGCCTTCAACAAACAGCTACTGGTTTAGCCCCCTCACTTCACTATATTGGCCAGCACATATTCCTCATTTTCTCATTATCCATGCCCTGGGAGGGAGCCCATCTTCCTGCCTCCTCCATAGTGACCGATGCGCCCTGTCCAGCAGCGGAGCCTCATCCAAACGCAGAGACGCCGCGAGCAGCCGGGCTATAAATTTGACCGGGCGCTCACCGACTTCACATCCCTCTTTGATACCAGTGACACGTAGGTTACAGCGCCGTGAGCGGACATCGAGGTCATCGTTCTGTGCTCTCAGAATGTCCATCTGTTTTTTCATCGCTGACACGTCTTGCTCAAGCTGTGTTATCTTATCAGGGTGGTCATTTGTTGCCGCCTCGCACGAAGCTACCTGTCTTCCCAAACTTGCATTGTTGGCTTTTGCTGTTTCGGCGGCCTGTTGCAGTTCTTGTCTCAGCTGGTCAATCATAGCATTCTGACTCTCGACTTTCTCTTCAATCTTGGCAAGTAACTCCCCAGACTGAGCTAGCGCTAGTCTCGTTGGTCTTCTTCTTGCTCATTTCACCCCGTCCACGAATCAAAAGTGCCTTTAGGCTTATTATTGGTGTGTGCTACTTAAACAAGCACTTATTCGTCACCTGGCATTAGCGAAAGTTTGATTAAGTCGGTAAATACAGCAGTTCAGGTGAGGAGCTCAGCAAGGACGCGTCTTCACTTGTTTCGCCGGAACCGGAAGTCCCACAACTCTCAGAGTTATAGCACCTTCTCAGCGCTCTGTCATCTCACCTGCTGTTATCAGGGTCGTGCATAGCGACATGCAGCATGAGTGGTCGAGGCGACTGAGAGAGAGGGAGCGGAGCAGTGATATGAGCGGAGATACATAAGGGGCTAACCTATATTTAGCACTTTCGGGGTTAAAGGCAGCGGCCTCCAGATCTGTGCATTCAACTTTGTCTTCAGTCAGAACGGGCTCTCGGTTTTGTTTTTGAGGTCTAAGTTTTGATCTTCTGATAGCCCACTTTATTGTTTATTTGACGTCCTCCTTCCCACGACTTTCGATTTCATGAGCTGCCATAAAACTTGAAACGGGCGTAGTTTAATGTCGATGTAATCCGTTGCTTAAAGTTTGCTTTGCTTCCTGCAGAAATCACCCTTTTTATCTTTCCAAGGCAGACCGTCTTCACAAAATGCATTGTGCTTGTTCTAGAAATGTCTCTAAACATTACTTTTCATTGATTCACATCTCTGGCAACTGATTACTCAAGCCTACAAAAAAGGCAAAACGCAGGAGGAGGACAAACTCTAAGCGTCTGCTCAGCCTGTATGTGCGCGCTCCCGCTGTGTGTCTCTCTCGCGTGAGGAGGGGTTAACATATTAATAAATATCCCCGTAATATTATTTGGTCGCGGAGGGAAACTTAAATGATAGAGCCTCAGTGCATGAGCGAGTTATTAATAAGTCTGACCTGATTTGAGAAGAATCACTTGCAGGAAATATTATAGATCAATATCAATAGGCTAATTAACGGATATCAAAATGATTAAGACTCTTCATCATTTTTTTTTTTTCTTAAACGCAAATAGCATTCATGGAGGCAGAGAGAGACAGAGGCAATCAGGTGAGAGTCTGTAATCATCATTTCAGGGAGAGTCAGGGAGAATTCAGCTGAACAGAGTGAAGCAGTAAACTTAAAAAAAATATCGCAATATATATCGCAGGAAACAAAAATATTGCAATGTCATTTTTTCCCAATATCGTGCAGCCCTAATCCAGAGTGACTTTTGTTAGCAGATTATCATATTCCTTTAAATGCTTTAATACTAACAGAGGCCTGGGATGCATGACTCAGCAACAAAACAAACGCGACAGATCTAAAGTGAGTATAGTACAGGATCAGGACCAAAACTACAAGATGGAAGAATCTGGAATATGTTATACAGAATTACAATCCCTACTTACAGTACAGGGCACAGGTGAACACCTTCAGATTTAAATAGTAAAATAAAGTCCCTGGAAAATTGCTACTATACCACCAACGCATTAGATCAAAGTCACCAAAATTGCTTTTTGTAAACTGCTCATTTCTTTCCTTTTATAATGGAAATACTTAATGAAAGATTTCAAAAGGGCACACTGGCTTATACAGTGTTGTTATATCACATTTATTGTTTATTTCCCAGAAGCTCAGATGACCCAGCAGGAAGTGAGGCAGAATTTCTATTTCAGCTGTGAAACAAACATCAGTTCTTTAATCATTCTTTGTACAGTAGACCTGCACTCTAAAATACACCAGCCACCTGCGAGCTACTGAAGAAATTAACAAGTGAAAAACCAGCCATTCAGCAAGTCCACATGTGATTTTGCACCTAAGTGCACTCTGTCAGTTAAGAGTAATGATGTTTAGTTTGGTTTGTTTTATTCTATACACACACCTGCCCCAAATACTTCAGAGAGTAGGTGTGTTGTTTTCATGTATTTTATTGTGTGGTGTTTAGAAGAATCGAATGGAAGAATGTGTGGCTTTTTTATCCAGTAGATGTCGCCCGTCGAGCACCAGCATGAAACCCAAACAAACTGCTGCTTGGCGACTACTCCGCCAAATTGTCACACATAATAGTTTTCAAATATAATTTTAACACTGACTTGTGGTTACTACGGTACTCACTGGTTGATGCTTTTTTTTTTGTATAATCTGCAAACTTGAACAACCAAGCCAAAACTTCACTGTATAAAGTTCTGTTTTAGTTCAGTTATGTTTCAAATATCACAATATTAAAGAAACACATAAGGTTTCTAACTACCTGTATGTGAGTCTGTGGGTGTGTTAAACCTGTATTGACACCTCGACAATAATAATTCTATATACAACTTTAAATTGATATAGATAGACCCTAGATAAATGGATGACGTTACAATGAGTAAAGTAGAAAACAACTATTCCATGTTTTGAGGCATCCTTTGTAACATGTCACAGAGACACATGGAATTAGCCAAATGGGAAAAAAGGTCCGAGGTTCACAATTCTGGTTAGTGTTTGAATCAAAGTGGTGGAACTACAACCAACATTTAACATCCACATTCAATCAAATTTTAGATGTTTTCCCATAGGCAAGGAATGGAGAGCAATGGGATACTGAACATTAGTGTATATGTCGGGATTGGCTTTCTCATAGAGATATATAAAAAAAGGAAGCAATATCAAAAATGGTTAGCAAATATTGTCTTTGTGTGGGAAACAAAATATTTAATATGCCAATATTAATGTTTTTATTATTATTTATTTAGCATATTTCCCTGACGGGGATTTTGGCCATTCAAACCTTCATCTACCAAACAACTACATATGATACCAGCTAACTGAAACGCTTATAGGGGATATTTTGATCTGAGAAAACTTCACTCTCCCCTCTGAGATTTAATAGTAAAGAGCTTGATAAATGGAACGCACTGGAGAGAACAAAAGAAACTAAAATAAATCAAGTCATCTTAACATTGGTCCCCTTCCTTGCTGGTGTTCCCTAAAGGAAGCCTTTGAAATCAGAAAAAAATCCCCAGGTCTCTATAATTGACCTCATCTATTTCAAAAATAGGTTCTTGACCCCAACTCTAATTACCTGACTGAACAAAAACATTTCCCTCATCAGTGCCCAGAAAGAGCTGCAGGGGTTTTGTCTGTACTGGAGATATAATTCCTTCACCAGCAGGACAGTGGAGAAGAACACGAGAGTATGCTCTTGTAAAAAAGATTCAGCTAGTCTGCGCTGCTGAAATGCTGCTGAACATTTATCACTATAATTAATGTAAGATGTAAGTAGAGTAATGAAGGGAGAACCTAATGACCCCAAAATATCACTGTAATGCAATAAGGGAATCAGAATTCTTGCTTCACACACTTTCCCAACAGTATGTCTTTATCTTGTATTTCACTGTTCAGCAGATAGAACAGCTAGCAGCATCCAGTGAAGTAAGTTGGGGATGACAATGTAGTAAGGTGAGATGGTCCACCTCTTGGACTTCCCTTGTAAACTGCTGATGTTTAAGGAGGGCGACTTTTATCTCAAATCTTCAGTTTGTCCAGTACTTTGGGATTATTATTAGTTTGAAAGTGTTGAACCAGTTACACTGCTGTGAACATTTTGCAAATACCTTAGGCAGTATACTGATTTTATACAGTATATTTCAATACTCTGATCATGCAGTCATTAAATTCATTCAATGCATACACTGTAAGAGGTGGAATTAAAATTCACTTACTGTAGATCATGGGTTTTGTTCAGTGTATATCCTCCCTGCTTGCTGACATCAGTTATACAATAATCACACTGTGACTTAGAGAAATAATAGGTGTGGCCACAATGGCATGATTGAGCATGACTGAAGGTCAAAGGCAGGTAATAGCTGGGAGGTAATTCTCACCCCCACGTTGAACTTTCCCTCCACTTCCACTTCACCTGTCTCCACGTTTGACAACCCCTCATATCCAGCCAGAACTAAAGCCCTCTCCAGGCCCCAGTGGCCAATTTTTTCTTTCCCCATTACCTCCCCATTAAGGAACACTGTGGAGAAAGAGGACACTGAGCCCCTCTTGCAGAGCCAGCCTGAGTCATTACTTACATTATAGCTGTGTCGCTACTTGAAGCTCTGCCTGCAGCTGCTAATGATGAGAGATGGCAGTAAAAGGAGGAGGATCCCCTCTGTGCATTGAGCAGCAGAGTACAGTAACCTGATTACTAGTGGCTGCCTGGAAAATGGCATTACATCCTAGCTGCAGACACGTCTCTCACTTTGAGCCTCCGACTGTCCTAGATCGGGGCGGCTGCACGTCTTACTCCATGAGGATGAGTTTATCATTGTGCTTTGTCAGAAGCAGTCGTACACACAGCTAAGAGGCTGCTCCCTGCCCCGGAGTGTTCTGATTGCAAAATAAGGCCTTCTGTCCTCTTCATACATTACTGTTCCAGTCAATCAAGACGTGTTTAGATTTGATTACTGCATGTGCCTAAAATAAGGGACGCAGGTCCAGCTACTTTTTGATTAAATGATAAATATGCCAGAGTGCAGTATACCATTGGGAATTAAAGCGAAGATGAAGACATCAGTTTTAAAGTGCACCATATTGTGCAGATTCAGATGTGAGAGCTATTCAGGGCGACCTTTTAATTCATTGACTTTAAGCAGAAAATTGGCTCTTATCATTTGGTTACCTGCAATTCAATCGGGCCCACTCATTTGTCTGCTCTGTCTCAAGTATCTGTGATACTGAAATAGATTCAGAGCTATTTATGGACATAGAGAGAAAGAGAGAGGAACGGAAACGAGACAGAGATTGACAGAGTGTTGGAAACTTTCTCTTACAACAAGACCATTAGTCTGCAGCCAGAGTGGCTCTGTAAGGCCTTTCTTCATCACAGTACATATTTTATAGTTTAATGTATGAGAATAATGTTCTTGATTGTGTGGCTTTACCCTGATTCACACATTACCATAAATGCCCAAATTGGACTTAACAACAGAATATTTTCACAACAGGATCAACCTTATTCTCAACATGATTTTGGCAGTGTAACAGATATTTAATTCAAGCAAATCGTTAAGCATATATTTATTTTTAGCAAAAAGTGCAATTACATGTCATCCTTGCTGACTGCTGTGCCACACTGTTGGTACCCAACTGACACACACACACACACACACACACACACACACACACACACACACACACACACACATACACAGTAATCTGGTTGCCCAGACACAGGCCCATGAGGTCCTTGTTACCTTGAGTGACTTTGTCCAATTAAAGGCTTTGAAAACAGCAGCTGCAGGAGAGGAGCATTGTTGGGAGGAGGAGAGAACGGGTCATTAATGCGAGCATCAGCACCATAACAACCTCCCAGCCTGCTGATGATGACCATTTTCTAACTAGATGCTCTTTTTAGGACATCCTCTGAAATACCGGTCGGCACTTATCATAAGCACCACAGTACCCTCATCATTGTGTCGTTTTCTCAGGCCTGCAGATGTGCCAACAGAGATAATCTAAACATCAACCTGCAATGCTCTCCTCTGAGGTTGCTAAAGGATTTTATGTCATTGCCTCATATTAGTTCACATGATGAGAGGAAAAAACTATGAAACGTTAATGGACAGGAGTCAGGCTCAGTGTTTATGAATTATGAAGCAATCGCAGGTCAAGTGTAGGTCCCCTGAAATGATGTCGCACATTCCCATACCCACCCTGATTAGAACAGTGTCACGCTGCCTCTCTGATGGCCCTGACACCTGACCCCTCCTCCCTGCTGTCACCCAGCCTGCCTCATGTTCACCGCTCCTTCCCTAGAATTGATTGAGGTCCTGCTGCACAAACAAGATAGGCTGCCAGTAAAGGCTTATTGTTTGAGGATGCTTGCTCGTGCTGAGAGAGGAAATTAATTCTCTTTAGATGCAACCATTAACATATCATAAATAGATCTCACTCCTTCAGAAGATGCCACTTAAGTAATATAATTCATCAGACTCATGGAGATTTTCTCCCATCAGGGTGTGCTTTTTAAGGATTCTTTTGTTTGTGCATAGCTATAAAAGGTATCGCAAAATTGTTCCGGCTTAAAGCACTTTATTTTAATGTTCTGTTATTTCTTGTTATTTGAAGTAATTTAACTCCACTGTGACAGTTTGTTCCACTCAGGCTTTTTCTCTGAAGAACTCTATCTGGACCAGCGCCTTTTTGGGATGATACTGTTATCTGTAAAACTGAGCCAGGAAGCTTTTTGGGCTTCAGCTGCACAGAGAGATCCAAGTGATTAAGCAAACATTTAAAAAAAATGTTTGGTAAAAGAGAACAGTTTGGGTTGCTCTTTTAGTTAACTTTAACTGTATTACACTCACTGTTTTTCTCAGTGGTATTGAACTGAATTGAGCATGAGAACATTTTTTAGAAATTAACAACACTGTTGTCCTGTTGCTGAAAATGTATAAGTAGTTATTAGTACTAAGTTTGTGACAATAAGGTTTCTAGAGAAAGGATCATCATGTTTCACTTAAACATGATGCATACTTTATAAAGGTCCATTTCGAGGGATCGTTAAGCAGCCAAGGTGCACTTTGAATATCATATGTGGTTGCAGAAGAAGAAGGATAGAACTGGATGAGTTCATTGGGTCTAACCAAAGCAAGATGTTATCTTTAGTGAAACATTTCTCCATTTTCAATGGAAGGTCACCGTACAGCGTACCTGTGGGCGTGCAAAGTCATTTCCCTTTAAGAAAGTGAGCAGTCAACCAACTAATGGCTGTATCGTGATCATTGCATTGCAATAGTGCAGATCTATCAAAGTGAAGTATGACCCATAGAGGGGAGCCTGACTTGGGAACTGCCAGCTGTTATAAATGGAACTCTATTGTGCATAAGCTCTACAACAGGCAAAAATGTCTTCTCATTCCACACATGTTTGTGCTTCAGGTGTACAGTTCAGCACTGGTGTGTGTTTGTGTGTGTGTGTGTGTGTGTGTGTGTGTGTGTGTGTGTGTGTGTGTGTGTGTGTGTGTGTGTGTGTGTGTGTGTGTGTGTGTGTGTGTGTGACAAAGAGAAACTTTGACAGAGACAGAAAGAGAGAGTGACGCCCACAGGCAGCTCATTACCGGTCCAACACAATTGCAAGGAATCCATCAGAAGATGCATGGCCTCTAACAGGAGCATTGATCTCAATGGAGGCAGGGTGACTCAATATGACAGGACATCATGGCGACAAACTTGTAGCCAAAATGTAAGGGTTGTGTGTCAGGGTTTAGACCTGGTAAAGCGCTTTTCAAATTAAATGTTCAAAGCATTTAAAAAATGCAATTTGTGACATCAAATCAACCTTTGATCAAGAGTCACTGAGGCCGACTAACACTTTTTGCAAATAAAGAAGGCATCAAAAAGAAAAGTCCGTGGTTACCTCATCTATCTTTCGCAAAAGTCAGACCAGACTAGATTTTCACTCAGCGCTCTTAATCAGATAAGACTGATGTCCCGATACGACTGAGAGCACTAATCCAAATACCCCACCCCGAAAAACAGATTTGGGGAGGCCATGGCCATTCATGCAGAGTATCTGTGCAAGGTGAGATAGAGAAGGCAGCTTTATAGCCAGTTATTTCTAATGCTCTGCACACCAGCTCACTGGGTTTCCTTTTGCCGTTTCCTCGATAGCCTTCAAAGCAGATTTGTGCCTTTTTCCCCTGTGATGTTTTCTCTCTGGCCCTTATTCCTCATCAAACTGAGCAGCAGCCAGTCACACCTGCAAGCCAAGATTGGAAACTTTCATTCATCATCCAACTGTGAGTTAGTCCAAGGCAGCCAATTAGCATCATATGGAATTAGGCTAATCTATTATGATCTAAGCCTGAGGCAAACGCACATAGTATATTTATTACAGCGTATTTTAATGGTTGCCCTATCATGCCACATTAAGCTTGGGTGACTTGTAAAGTGAACTCCAGAGTTCTTGCAAGTAAATGCGTCAAATTGACATGACACAAAAGAGTGACCATATTAACTTTCTGTGCCATATCCCTTCTCTTTGGTCAACAGTTAGGGGACATAACAGAGAAACACTTTTTCTCTTAAAGGATATCCTTTCAACCAAATGCGAGGTTTCCCTTACTAAACTGTAGTTATCAGATTGTTGCATGAATGCAATCCAAGTGAGACTGATGTTTTTCTGCAAAGACATACACGTTCACTTAGGCAGGGATTCCTCAGCACAACATCCACGAGTTTGCAGCCGAGGCTGGCTGTGTGCCCGACCATCGATTGGGAGATCTCAGATTTCACAATAGCCTCCGGCTCCATTGCAAATTCCTATTTAAAAAATAATCTGTCGGCCAAAGCAGCTCTGTTTTTTTAGCTTTTTTATTTTCATCGGTGATTGCTTTGTGCCATTACTTCATCAGCCACCTGCTTGATCCCTCAAACCTCAAACACTCAATAACAGACTGGAAACATCATGTGTCCTACCAATCAGTGCAAAGAACTGCATTCATCAATTCAGAAAAGTAGATTCAAGCTGTTATGCCTGATGAGGGACTGATGTTGAAGCTTCCTTCATGTAAATGTACGACTTCCAGCGCAAATAATCACGCTGAGGAGTTCATCATCTGAGGACAAAGTCTGCTGGTCATCCAGAACGGTCTGACGTGTGTGTGTATTTGTGTGTGTGTGTGTCAAGGTTTTAAGTGGAGTATGCTCTCCACACAAGATTAGATGTGGGCAGCGGTGCTGATTACACAAGGGGCTGTGAGGCACACGTAATCATGTCATACAGCTTAGTTTGTTGCTCTGCCAGACTGGAGAGTTTCCATCTCTGCTCTGTCTGTCTGTCTGTCTGTCTGTCTGTCTGTCTGTCTACCCTCTGAAAACAAACTTGGTGTAGCAAATGAATGCAGGGAGGAACAAGCTGTAATAATGAACATGCTGTGAAGAGGCAGCCATTGCCACTCTGAAAGTGCCAATATATCATTTATCTCTTACTGTCTCAATCTGTTATTTGAGGCTGCCAACAGCACAGTGGAAATACCTCGCATTATCTCGCTCTTCAAAGCACGAGCACGTCCTCTGTTGTGCACATCAGGCTGATTTACATTAACAAAAAAAGGCTGGTGATATATGAAAAATGCTCTAGTAGGATTGATGCAACTGCTGGTGTTTTTAATTGTATTTCCTGTTGCGATATCGTTGAGCTGCCACTTTAAATGGAAAAATACATTCCAATTAATGTTGATGTTACATGTTTGCTTTTATTGTCTGTTGTGAAGCACTTTGTTACCGGCATTGAGAAGAGCTACACAAATCAAGTATTGTAATTATTATTATAAAAGGGGAAATGTCTGAGCATGGGCTTTGTTGTTAGAAGAATGGACTGGAGTTGTGCAGGATGTTCAAACATTTTGAAAAGCAACAGAAAAGAACAATACAGCGATTACATCTGAATTTATTTGATTAAAATGCCATTAAGTTTCTTGACATTCAATGTGCCACTTCTCACTTATAGCGACTCTTTAAGTCGAGTAATAATTAAGTATGAGTAATAATTAATCAACTGCCTCTAAAATAATTTGCTGATTAGCAGATGAATCAGCCCTGGATTTTTTTAATAAGGTTAACTACTTAAGTTTTGGGGGCTGTTTTTTTCACAGTAAGCCTTAACTAAATTAGCTGTGAGTCATACTCTGTATTTAATTTGAAGGTTATCAAAGGGAGCTTTTTTTTAAAATTTGTGCTGCATTGCATACGCAAGGTGGACAAAAACAAGTCTAAAATCTCTTTGAGATATGACAGAATCGAGTAAATACACAGAACAGTACTGATCTGATCTTCTGTTGTTTAGTTTCAGGTCTGTCATTCCCCACAGCAACACTCTTCCGTCTTTCCAGTGTCTTCATTTCTCTTACTGTTAGACAGGCTGCCACAGAAAAGGTCATTCACAGATCTATCTATCCTGGGGTATGTGATAGCCTGAGGACGGGCTTTAATTGACGTGATAGCGTTCTCCAGGTTTAGAAAGGTGAAGGGGAAGAGCAGGTATCCACAAATGTTGAGAGTAAAAAAAAGGTTACGCTTTTAAGTCGTCTTTGCTCAGAGTTGGAAATGTCTCTTTGTGAGTTTTTATGACAATGATGTGTTTAGAGACAGTTTAGATTCTTTTTTAAGCATATTCTTGTGCTATTTATTGTTTTTACTGTTTTTTTTTTTAAATCTCTCTCTTTATATACAGTGCCTGCATTTTTAGACATTTCTGCCCTTTGGAAAGTTATTTAAAAGATATTCACAAGTGCTGTGTTTCTTTGTCTGACTGCTCACAAGTTTCTTTTACGACCTTCCAGTGTACTGTTTAAACTAGTCTCCAGTTGAGCTGCAAACAAAACATCAGTGCCAAGCCTGAGAAAATACTCACTGGCTGCTGGCCCGATTTAAGAACCACAAACACAGAACTCGAATCTCAACTGCTTGCCTACCATTGACAAACTGTATAGAGATTAATCTTTATAGTAAGGTTTCAACTCTAAATGAACCTAGGAGAAGCTCCCCTTCCTTTTCTAAACATTCAACCATTTCTTACCCAGATATGTTGATATGAGTTTGGGGGGAATCTACATAGTTCCATCTATAAACCAGCAGTAGAGGTAGTAACAGAGTATTACAGAGTGGGCCTGCAGAAAGAAAAGAGCTGTGATACTGTTACTTAGCGTTTTTTTGATTCCAGATTGTGGTGTAAAATCACACACAGAAGGGGCAGCATGTTTGTGTGGTTTGGTTTAGAAAAAGCCAAACCAGCGTAAGACATGCCAAAATAATTTCATGATTGCTGGACTAAAGGTTCTAAATGCTGCCATAGCCCTGACAAGTAGTTTTCCCCTTCAATGTATGCCATCCCCTAAACACAGAAGTATAGACCTCATCTAAATATATCCATCCACAAAAACACAACCAAAATAACTTCAGTCAATAACGGCTGCCTCTTTCCGTTTTAGAATCTTGGAGTATGTGAATTTCTCTATTTTTATTACTTGTTGAACATTGCACTTGCATTCAAGGTTACTTTGCTTGCATAACAAAACTTCAGACCATTGCAGAATAAAATAGGCCCTGAGGGAAAAGAGCACTTTCTTTGACAGCTTGAGGAACCGACTAGATAACTCCTTATTGTATATTGTATTTCTGAATGTCTATAAACTGTCACACAGGGGAAAAGAGGCATGCATTGATTCAATCACTGTCTCTCAGAGTTTGTGAAGGTCCGACACATACACACATAGAGAGCTTGAACAGCCCAGAATAGTAACAAACTGTGACATACAACTTGAAACAGACACTCCCATAGCCAGCAAACCAGGAACAACACACATACTTGTGGCTTCAGATCCAGACTGTGTCACAGACAGAGAGGAACACCTCCTCTCTTAGGTTCTCCGTCAGTGATGGATTACACTGAGAGAGGAATGAATTGGAAAACACAATGGAGTAACATTCATCTTGCCACAGGAGAGGAGGGTTGTAGAAAGAAATAGGTTCCTTTTCTAACAGGGACATAAAGTGAGATTGCTGTTATGTCTACTTTACTGTATTCTTGTGTTTAGCAACTGCTCATACATACTCTGTCATGTTGCCAAATGACTTAGATGTCACATCATATTGAAACATTTTTTCATCTCCTTCAAGGTCGCTCACCCTCTCTTCACAAGTTTGAATGTTTTGCTTCTAAAACTGGCTACTTTTTCATTATAGTAAACATTACTCTGATTACCCTGGCTCTTCGGTCAGATCAGGCTTAAGTCAGTTGTGTATTTGACAGCAAGTGTCTAGGATGTTGAGGTCTTAGGGTTTTGAAGTTTGATCCAAAATCAGTTTAGACAAAGAGAAATCATATATTTGTGTTTCTCAATAATCACATTTTTTCATTAGTATTAAACCCTGCTATTTATAAAAACATGTCACACAACTTTTGTCATGTACTTTTTAACCTTTCAACATCTATCAAGTCAAATGTATTTGTATAGCATGTTAAAAGACAGCCTCAGCTGACAAAAATGCTTTACACATATTGCATTAAAAAACGATAACAAAGACGGATTCAAATTGTGTGACTCAAAATGATGAATCTTCTGTAGTGGAAAGAACTGATTTTATGTTTTCATTAACTATTTGTTACAATATATGTGTGCTTGTGTGATGTACGTTTGGTTTAACTGAACTTTTATTTTGTGATAATCTGTAAAAACTATTTAGTTTTTCAGGTCTGAACTGTGAAAGAAGTCTCGATCTCACTGAACTTCTCGTGTAAAGTTGAAATAACTCATGCACACACAAAAACAGATGACATGGAATTTCTGCTGGCAGACTTTTCCTTGTATGATAACATATTGTCAGATAAAGCACCACATTACACAGAAACAACTAAAGCGGGGTGCTTTCCCCATCCACCAAAACATGTTCTGTACTAGTTCAAACGCAAGACAAAATCAGAAATCTTTGTTAAAAAACACTGGAAGAAACGTATAATCTTTTCCAGCAGACTTATTAGACATGTTGATGATTTGTGCAAGGTCGTGATGCTTGCCTCATAATATGAACATGCATGTATCATCATTCACTGGGCTGCCAAAAAGCATTGTTCATTCCGTGCATGTGTGGAGAGGAGTCAGGGGGAGCAGGGCCTTCTGACCTCTCCTCTGGCACTCTGCTGCAGCCTCTGTCATGTGCAGAAATCTGAATCACGCAGCCAAACCATTCCTCATTACCTACACTTGTGTGAACATGCCTGAACGCTCACAGCATACAGATGAACACAGAAAAGATGCAGGTATTTTATGCGCACCTTTGAAATGCAAACACAAACCGTTAGCTTCTACCTACACAAAGAGAGATGCACATGCAGCTGGAGTCAGATATAGAGGCCTGCGGGACGGCTCAGGGTGAGAAGTTGGACCTGCTCTGACTTCAGACCTCTCAGTTGGTCGTATACCCTTGAGCTCAGCATACATCCAATCTGTACAGCCAGCTCCTCTCTGTGCTCCACTCTGCAGCCCAACCCTCAACTTCTGCCCGAGAATTCATTAACTGCATGGCTCATAGGTATTTATAGCAACACACGGCAGATCCCCCTCTCGCCACCGTAAGAACAGACAAACTCATACAGAAAGTTCTGGTGCTCAGACACTGGAGTACAAGCAGACTGAATTTGAGAAGCACTTAAAGGAAGTAAGAGAGGCAGGAGGAGAGATCAAATTATATCCCTAAGAGGAGCAACTGCAGAAAATGCATCCATCGCAAAACACTATATATTTAATTTATTATATATTTACATTTTTCCTGCCTCTATTTGTTGCCTCTATATAACTCTAACGGTTATATTGCAATTTTTTTCAGCTATAGCCTTGTTATCCCACACACTTCATCCTTTATTCAGTGTGCACAAATAACATTAAAGAGTCCTATTTCTTACACAGAAGAGCTTAGGAGAGATTCATTTATTGCAAGATTTTTTTTTTGCCGCATGAACCGAAAATTCAAGGGAAATTAAAGCGGCTTCAGTTTACATTTCATCACTTCTCTGCAAACGGCGTGCTTCTCCCTGAAGTAAACTGCTGGTGCTCAGCTGTAAGTACAGGGCCTGTGATGCAGAGTGTTGAGACTGTCATTAGTGGTGATCATGAGAAGGAGGTAATTGGTATTTTTCAGTACAAGCTAATTGCTGTGAGAATATGCAGAGCTTGGTTTTCTTGCAGAGCATTCTCCTGCAATTATCTGCCAAAATCGCTGAGAGGAAGACAAGCTGTTGTATCTGAGGGTTGAGCGGGAAGATTCAGTTTCAAGGTTCAAATCAGGAAGAAGGATGTCGGGAGTCGACAAATCAAAATATGAGGATCTCTTGTGCTCGAGGCGGGAAAAAGACAGATTCACCCAGCAACACAGTGAACAGAATGAGCCATGATGAGGGAAGTGTTTACCAGCAACCAAGGGGTATACTTTACTGCTGATGTGTAAATCTGTCCTCACTATCCAATCTCAGTTTACTGTACAAAGCCAGTCAAACATGACAAGATTCATCTGCATAAGCTCTACTATGAGCTTTGAAAATCAAATGAAACTGAAGAAATAAGTCGTAAATAACATTAATATGACATTTTGACACAGTGATTCAATTAGTTTTAAGCTTCACATAAATATTTAAATTTAGAGTCCGAATGAGTAGATTGCTCTGATGGCTTTTCAGCATGAGTCTGGTTTTGCCCGAGGTTTCTGCCTGTAAAAAGACGGTTTTTCCTTAGCCACAGCTACTTTGCTAAATTTTACTTGGTGCTGCACTCATGGTGGCTTCATTTTGTGGCGTTGTAAATAATATAAAGAAAGAGTATGTCTTTGACCTCTCTGACTCTTTTTGTAAAGTGTCATGAGATAACATTTGTTATGTGTTGGCACTTTGCAAATAGAGATTGATAAGTGGAGTGATTTCAGCTTATCAACATGGTCAACAGTTGTACCACAAAGCTCCTAGAAGTAAAAAAAGACATGGTGGAGAATTTATTCAGCTTTTTTCTTGTTTGTTTGAATTCTCTCTAAATGTCAATGGTAATTACTACATGAAGAGCCTTAAAAAAAAGATAGTCAGTTTATCTTGGCAAAATGAAATGATTGAAAGGCAAAATCTGTCTCTCTACCAACCCCGCCCTGTGTGTGCTCTGTGTGCAATCATCACAAAAGAGAAACTGAGTCTTTCTTTAGCTAATATAAGCTAAAAGCTGCAAAAATGGTGGTTTCGTTTAGGTAAATGTTGACTTGATTTGCTAGCTTGTGGACTTGTCGTGAACAATAATTGAGGATTAGGTGTTTGGGGGATTTTATTGTTCTTGAAGTAGTAAAATGAAGGTGGTTTGTGATAACAGCAAAGCCTAAAGTTGAAGTTGGACTAAAAGAACAAAAAATATGATGAACTTTACAGCCGTACCAGTGAATTTAGTGCTTCAAAAATAGTGGCTGTCAGTGTGAGAACCCCTTACCAAGAGAAAAGTACCGTAATTGATCACCAAAATGGGTTTGATTCCTCCTCTGAGGATAACATTTTTGGATGAATTGCTGATGTAGATCAAAGACGTGGACTAAATGACGGACTAAAAATGGCCATATCCAAGAGAAATTCAGATACATCTAAAATCTATCTAAAACAACAATAACAAAACCCCACTGTTAATTCAGTCAATGTGGGTTTTGGATTGAAGATGACGAGATGTTAAGACTTCTCTTTGGGTTCCTAAAAAATGCTGGCTTTTGACAGTAAGTGAATGCTTAATATACTATAAAAAAAACCTTTTTTTTGTTTTTATCAACTAAGTATGGAATAAATGTAAAGTCCAAAAATCAACAAAATAAATCAGTTTTTCCGTAGATTAGATGATATATTAGATGTAGCTTCACAGATATAAATCAGCGTGGATACATTAGGGGTGGGGTGGCACTTACTCATCACTGGGCAGACCCTTTAAATATTCTGGTGATAATCCAGCACAAATCTGCCATGTCGAAGTGCATAGTTGTTTACCCACATCTCTCATCCATGATAGCTCATATCCCTGGAGGACCAAACACATGCTCTTTCCACTCGCAAACTGAGGCGCCTGGTTTCTGGAGCAAATTAATTCCCAGTTGGAGGATGACTGTTATGAATGGGTTAGGTAGAGAGAGATGGATGGTCTACCCATTCTCCTGCACGGCCCTCTGCTCCTGGTAACAAAGATGCTGCAGCTTGTCCTACTTTTTGTAGGAGGAAGAATGTGGCTTTGTACAGTACCTCTGGGGACTGTGGCTGTGGGTCCGGGAGGGTTGCCGTGTTAACAGACTTGGAGCAGAAAGATAACCCGGAGGAAATCCACCAACATAGGGAATGATAGTGAGCTGCAAAGCTGTGAAGTTTGGTGCAGCACATTGATTATATCCCTCCTCAGACACAGACTTCTTGTTTGAGAAAGTATGCGCCACTGTGTGTTTGTGTGAAGTATGTAGTTCAGACCAATGCAGGCACAAGACACTCAGTCTGAGACCTCTTAATGTTGTGCGAGGCTTGTGATCTGCTGCTCTGCCTTGTTGTAGAGAGCACTTATCCTCTGTGAACCCTCTCTGTCAAAACCCAAAAGAGAGTTTATCTAAGCATAAAACAGCAACACAAGTCTGCATACAGCATGACACAGCAGTGCTGAAGGTTTTGTTCCTCCAAAATGTCATCTTATAAGATATTGATGAAACTACTTCAAAATAAACCTATGTGATCTCGGGTTTAAACAAATCTTGTATGTATCACTTTGTCCTTTACAATACTTACCACAAAGAGGCTGAGGGTGACATTTTCTATCATATAATGGTGATAATTTAATAATAAGATTTGTAGAATTTGAAAATGTGGTTAAATCCCTATTCGCACGGGATTAGTATTACCTGTGGACCTCTGCTAATTTGTAAAATTTGCGGAGGATGAGTGTTTTCAATCCTGTGCAAATTGACCATGTCTGTAATAAAGACAATTTACCTACCATATTCCAGCACACACAGAGGACCTCTGGCAATAATAATCCCATTCAAAATCAGCCTCTCAGTAATTTTGGGCAATACATTTATTTTTTAAAGAAGGTTTCCACAGCTTTTTTCTGTCCATTCCTCCGCTGGAGAGTAGTGGAGGCTTAGCTGGACATTGTAAACAAAGGTTTTAGGTGCAATTCCAGCTTGTTTATCTTGTTTCTGTGTAGCGAAACTGAGTCGAAGAAGGAGCAAACTAAAATCAACAGAATAACCGGAGACTGAATAATGTTCCTCTCACGTGTTGTTAGTGATCGTTGTTTTTATAAGTGTACAGGATGTGGACGTCTGCTTCTAATGAATGTCCGGCGGGCTGTATGATGCTCCCCTCAGAGACAAGGTGGTTGTAATGCAGCGGCACAACGTTTTCATTCAACTCCGGAGTAAATCACAGGCTTTGTTTATCCTGTGAAAATGCACCGCACCAAACACTGACATTGAGGGGGGTAATTCCTAAATTACCAGTCATCCTGAGGTAATACTAATCCAATGCAAATTGGCCTTTTTCCTCTAGAAGTAAACATTGCATTTAAAAAAAAAAATAGCAGGACTGTTTGTTCTGCAAATTCCAAAAAGTGCCCGATTAGTAATTCAATGTTCAAACATGCATTTACGGGTTTAAAATCTGATTTATAAGTGATTAATCAAGCAATTAATTTAACTAAACTAAGACAAAGATAATGCTGCACTCTCCCTACTGTTTTCTATAACATTGATTGTTTAACAGTGTACTTATATTATCCTGAGGGCTTCTGGCTGTTTATTTTCTGTCATATATATATATATGCATCACTTGAGAACCACAGAGAATCTATAATCTGACTCACACTGGAATAATCAATAGTAGAATGGAGTCGCTCTGTAAAGTATGTAAAAAGATCGTTCTTGTCATTGAATGGTGGTAACCTTTGGCAGGGCATCGATCAGTAATCCATGGTAAATCAGTGTAACGTTATTGACGGAAAATTATACTTTAACTAACTGATTAATGATTTTAAACATTAATTCTTAATTTTTAATTGGGCTCATAATTCCCTGTCAAAAAGGTTATGAAGTTGTGAAGAAGTATTACGCACTTTTAGTACCTCCCAACAAGTAAACATCATTTCAATCCACTCACAGTTTTACACTAATTTTCTCATAAATGAAAGTCTAAACCTTGGATTAGATTCCCCAAATGGAAAGCAATGATCGGCATTGTTTCACACACATACAGTACCTGTACACAGACACACAGTCTGTCTGTTGAACATTGATTATAAGGAGCTAAAACAAAATGTTTGACATACTAAACACCATCTCAGTCAGAAGGTAGGAAGATCAATAGAATACATAAGTAGAATAAGCTGTCTGACTGTGCTGAGATTGTTGTATTCCTTTATTCCCACGTTCCACTCCCCTAACAGCAGTCTCTCACATCCTATTTCATCATTAACACCCACATCTGTCCCTGATGTTCACATTATTCCAATAATTTCATTTGATGAATGGGTGGGTGATAGGAGAGGGTGCAGATGACTTTAAATGGCAAAATGACCACTTTTCTATGCTAAATTGGCGAGATCATAACCCGTCTTCTCAAGTCAGCTTACAGGAAAACTGCTTCCGATATCTGCTGAAATCCCTTTAAGTCTCCCTCTAGTCCGCTTTACCAGCTACACAAGCTGCTCAGATCCCTACAGAGCCTAAACTACACAACCGGGGCGGGGGGGGGGGACTGAATGTTGAAACTGAATGTATAGTTACAGTTTTCAAATGATATTCAAAGAAAAACAAAGGAATTAATCCAACATAATTTAACGGGTTAGAATAGCGCCATCAAAACAGTTTCCTCTTATCCGTACCAGAATTGCATTGACTGTATGTTTTAAAGGTCGGTGAGTTTGGGGTGCATGCCCTTCTATTGAATGGAAATAATGGCCTCTCTGCAATGCACTTTTTGTGGAAAAGCTCAGATTTAAAACCTGCCACTAGTGCCAATCAAATAATTATTTAAAGCAGCATGCACAGTACTTTTATAAAACACTGGGACATGACCACATTTAGATTTATATACAGAATATCAATTTTACCATTACCCAACTGAAATGGGTTTGTACAAGCTTTAAATAAACAAGTAAGTTAATCAAATTATGGCCAAACAGGATGGGAATTGCGCTTCATTTAACACTTTCTGTAGTCATGTTTGGGTGAATTAATAATCAAGAATCAAGAAATCAAGGTTAAAGACAAAAAGATTCCCAGTCATTCAGTCTCCTAAAATCGCAGTTCGGGGTGACTGTACTTTTGAACTAATGTCTCAATACTTTCTGACTTGACATTCAAATACAGTGACTGATCCACCTTTTGCACTCTATGTTCCTTGTAGACATTTTTTTTTAAGATTCCTTCCCTGCCTCACCATCAATGAGAGCAGGCTTGTCTGTGGAGCTTTTTTCCCAGCCGGTTACCACTTGATTTCACTCATTATCCCTGCTCCTGAAATAGTCGGGCCTATTAAATGACTCTTAATCAAGACCACGGTTCATTAAATCATGCAGACTTTAAAACAGCCTCTGTGCAAAAAAAAAGAAAAGGTGTCAGGGCTCCTTTGTCATGCCTGGAGCTGAGAGAGAAGCCTCTTAGAGGTCAACATCCCCGAATGATCGACTGTGCGACTATGATTGATTGATGAGCGCAGGTGTTGTGTAGCAAGGTGAACACTGTCGTAGACCCCTGCTGGTGTTAAGACGACCCGTCAACCTGGGTGTTGATTGCTCTGCTCTCTCTGTTGTTTGATTATTTTACTGCTGGTTTCACCTTTGATAACTACTTTGTTTACTTCAAACATTGATTGTGATTGATTGTGAACGTAAATCATCACAACTTGTAGTGGAGTGTTTAGCATTTCATGTAACACATCTGATAATGCAAATTTACTGCATTTTAATGACCTAGTATCACATCTAGGTCTATGGTGTAAGATTAGGAAGGGAACTGGAAATTCAGCAACAATAATCTATTACAGCTATATTGTCTTTTTGACATGCCTTGGCTACAATGGTGAGAAACCAAAATCATAAAGTGATGCACTAACAACACACTTCAAAAAGAAAACATAAATCCAAACAAAGATATCAAAACCTCAACAACTTTTTTAGTTTTTAGGGGAAAAAAACCTTCTATCAAATGGTAATTCCTCTTGATGAATGAACTACAACCTTTTAAGAAAAACTCTGTCAGCCAAATAAATCAGGAGCTTAATGAAAAAATGAAGTGAACGACTGAGATCTTGATCTACTTCTGATCAACGATTGCCTCCATCTAAGTTATCCCCCAGGGGATTTGAAATATGGTAATGAATTTATATAATCATGTTGTGCTTAACAGAGCAAATATGCAAAGGCCTTGGAGCATCACTTTCATTAAGCCAGCATGTATTTTATAGACGGAGTACAAAAGCTTGTGTAATTACATTCACTGTAAACATGAATACCAAACAAGGGAAACCTCTGAAACAATTATGCTGTAACCTGTGATGTCAAAACACTATGGGAAAGAATCCTGGAAAAAGACATCTCAAGGTCTGTCCTATGTATATAACATCAAAGCAAAAAATAAATACAATGATAAGGCTAAAATAAGAGTCTTCTGGCTTTTGTTTGATGAAGATGAGCGGCCTTGCTGAGTCAGCAAGCCTCACAGCAGCTTCAGTAGCACCTTCAAAGAAAAAGCAATGAGGCTGACATCCACACATCTGAAAGTGCATCAATCTGCCCTAACACCTGATTCAGTGAGGCCATCTTCTACTCACAGACATGGAACAACGCACACTTCACATCATGCACAAAATAAATCTATTAGCAATTGCAGGCAGCTGCCTACTTTTCACTCATTCATTTTTGGAGGGTTTTAAGACAAAAAATAATGATCTAAGTATTTTGTTTCTGCCATGAAATACTAAGACAACTTTGAGGAAAAGATACAGTATGCCATCATTCATGAAACTCGCGGCAAGATATTTGATCATGCTCCCAATATTGTATCTCCGCAGATCCATTATGCAAACATCCCATGGAAATACTTTACGCTTCATGGATTATACAGCCACATTAACCACTGGAATAAATGCATGAGGTCACAAAGATACGAGACGGTCGACAAATCAAAACTACAACAGAAAAGAGGGGGAAAATGGACATCCCTATATCTTGTTCCTACAGTTAGCTGCTTCCAGAGCTGCGAAACCATAAGCTGACAAATCTTTCTGGATGACAGTTGTGTTTTTAAGAAGGACTTACAAGTGAAGCTACTTTGGGGAAAGACATCTGATAGTTCTGATTATGAGCGACTACGTTAGGCGACTGCGTTAGGCTACATCAAAAGTGTGTACATTACTCTCAACTGTCTGTGATTTATGTCAAATGAAAATATTCATGAATATGTCTCTATAACTGCTGTGAGAAAACAAAAACCCCACCCCGTCCCCCCACAGGGGAAACATCAGTTCTAATCTGGCTGTATAACTCACACATTTAGGTAGCTCTGATTTCATACACACATGAAGATAAACAAGAAAACACTTCAAGGAGGAAGTGTCTTCAACATCCAGATAAATGCATCAGTTACGCAAGCGAGCGTCACTGCAAAAGATCCAATAACAACAGATAAAGCATCTGCTGTGGATTTGCTGCTAAATTAGCCCCATTTGGTTTAAAGGAGCAGTATCTAGTTTCACTTATGATCGTAACAAAGGCACAGTGTTATGACTCGCATGCATGAGATGAGAAACATTTAAAGTGTGAGATTATTAAAACATCATGGGATGAAACATGTGACATAAAGGTAAAACGTGTTCAATCTTCGATGATATATATGTTACAAACCACAACTAAACAGCCTTTTTACTGACCCCGAACAAACACATCTCGGGAAATCCAAACAAGAACTGCAGACCGCCTTTTCATGCATTTTCAATGACTACTGCTGATTCAGTTATAAGTCATGAAATATTAAATTTTAGTCTTTAAAGCTCAGGAGTCCTGACTCAGGACTGCTTTTTTTTAATTACATAATCAAGTCTGGGAGCTGAAGTATCTCTGTCAAACATCTTTTTTATTATCAGTCCACAACTGTAATGTAGAGAAGTGTCTGTCATGAAACACAGAGGCTTGTTTTCTGCACTGTGAAAAAGTGAGATTATATTGTACTTCTCTTTGAAGAGCAGTTGTGGTCACGATTAAAAAGAAAAACGGAGGCATTGTGGGGGCGACTGACCATTTTTCCCTCAGCATCTTGCCTCATGTGTTCTCATGTATTGGAGTCTTAGATGACTTTCAGTCTCCACTGGTGTTGAAACAGAAAGTTGTTTTTGTTTTTTTTTTGCAAGAAAACTGACGTCATGTTGCGTGACGTCACGAGCACATAAGTGGGCTTGTTAAGCAACTAATGATTTGTGTTTTTCAGTGTCAGGACTGCCCTGTGCAAACCGCCTGTTTACATCCTTCACGCACCTGCACGTGCGATTTTTTGCGCAACTGTTAACTTTATTTTTTTTTCCTCGATGATTTAGCTTTTTCTTTTTTTGTTTTGTTTTTATTGATAACGAACGGTGGGCTACGTTATTGTCGGACTTCATTGTTGCCACTCGTCCCGTCCCCTCAATTTTGCCGACACATCCCAGGCTCGATGTCTCTTCAGCTGTGTTTGATTAAAGCAGATGTCGCTTCATAAAAAGACACACATTTGTTGACCGTTCACGCATGTTTGTGTTGTCAGCGCGGTTACTTTGTCAACGAAATCTATTACCTCGGATAAGCTTGATTACATCACATCCTTTATGTTAAAAATGCCCTTGACATGAACTAAGCTGCGTGTGGTAGTGCACCTTGTTCACATCACTTCATGTGTTCAACCTAAAAACAACAACATTTTCCTCTCATGGACAATGAATGAACAATGAGAAGCTTCCTCCTTACTTGTAAATGCCCCTGGTACATATTGAGCATACAGTCAGCAGCGGATCTCTCCGTCAGTGGATCTTGTTCAGACTTCTTCCAGACTTGTTAGGCAGCCTGTGAGACTGGAAGTGTTGGCGGTGGTTTTGGGGACAGGAGGTCCGGAGGAGCAGCACATACGGGGGAGCTGTCCTCTCCTCAGGTGCTGAAGTTCACAGTTTCCGCTCATCCAGGATTTCTCTGTGCCGTGACACCGAGGCGCGCCGGGCGCAGGAGGAGTGCGACGTCGGACTTCACTTTTACCTCTCCTTACAGTGTGCGATGCTGGGTTGTGTTTTTGCTTTAAAGAAAGAAGTCTTGCAGTCCTATCCTAAGAAAAATCACCGTGACTTAAGTCTTCATCCTGACTACATCGTTTGTCTTCTCGTCAGTGTCTCTAAGCTCGCCTCTGTCGCCCTTTCTCTTCTCCTCCTCTCGGCTGTGCTCTAAATGTTTTGACGCTCTCCGGTGTTCAGTCCCTCTTATAGTGCGCTCCTCTTCCCTGTTTGCTAACTACTCCCCCTGACCCAGCCCTCTGGTGCCTCCTCCGGTGCTGACGTACTCCACAAGGAGACACACAGGAACATTTCAGTCACACTTGTAATGGGAGGAAAAAACTATACAAAAAACCCCCAAAACAAATAAAAGTGCCTGTATGTTTATGAAATTTATCCCATATTATTTTTGCAAGTATTTGATATATCACTCTGTAAAACAACATATACATCTATTGTGTCATTTGTTTTAGATATTTATTGGTATTGTTTATCTATTTAAGGTAGTTTAACATACACACATTTTGGCAACTTAAGTAACAAAGCTCTGATCCGCCCTCACACATTATTATGCAATAAGCCCACTGCGCAATTTCCTAATTAACTAAAAGCTAACGGTGCACAGCACATGATGTGTCTAAAAAAGTCTGATATATCTGCATGCCAAAAACAAATGAGTTGTTGTTCCCAGCTGTCCAATTAGAGGGAACAATATAATCAAAACTGTGCAAGTCCTAATTGTTCTGAAGAACTAGGACAAATGGGTGGTATTGAAGCATCAACATCAGTCACGTGTTAACAAAGACCCATTTTTGCAAATGCCATTACAAAAAATTAGAAAAATAAATGAAATTTTTTAAAATAATTTTCTTCTCAAAATTTTTTAATCTCCAGTCTTGTATGTTTTGCGTTTTGGCATAACCCATTTAAGGTACATTTCTAGATTAATATATTCTAGTCAGTGATACTTATAATAATCCTGGGCAGATTACACAGACAGACACCCTCTACATTTTCAGGGAATTATTTTTATTTGGTGTCCTTCTACTCAAACATGTCAAGGAATGAAATCAAAAATGTAGATGGACATGAATACCTGAGTACCATTAAGTGGTGTTCAATCAAATCTAAGAGCTAAAACAAGTAGCTTAGTGAAGTTTAAAAATGAAATAGCATTTTTAGATACAAAGAAGCTGTGCGATCCAGCAGTTTTGTCTAACATGGTGTCATCCCAACACTATAGTGAAGTCATGCCAGGAAATGTTAATGCTACAGACCTAATGCAGAGGTGAGGGGAAACAGCAGAGTTCTTTATCAAAGCACAGAAAGAGGGAACAATTCAGATCAACTGGTGGTGGGTTTCTGGTACAAAAATCTCTCCAGGCGTCTACAGGTCACCCACTGCGGTGCATATTATAGACAAGAACAGGATGTGGTGAAGGAAATACGCCAGCAGGGCAACAAGCAGCATTCATTGAGCAGGAGCTAGAGTTGGGAGAGAAGCAAGGTCAGAGAGCCAGCTGAGGAGAAAAATGGCAGATGAGAACAAGCTGATGAGGTAGATTTTAATAATTAGAAGCATAAAAGCCATCTTTAGAATTAAATTGAAGGGCCATTAGTATCTCTAAGTTAGTGGGGGAAGTCACAAACATGAGACATGAGACTTAGCTAGAGCTTTTTTTTACCAAGAGCACAAGGAAAATATGGATTGGGACAGACTCTAGTGAAAACCTTTGCAGGACTTAGAGAACTGAAACCAAAGACCAAGGCAATTAGATGTAGCAGACCCTTGGATAGCTGGTAGGGTAACTGAGTATTGGGTGACAGTTCACTTTTGGTTAAAAACAGAGAATACATCTTTGGTTTAAACTGTATATTGTGGTATAGGGTCAGCAGTCAGCAATTTGCAAGATGTAGAGAAAGTGATGTGGCTTAACTGTAATGAATTGTGCTTTATAAATAAATATTCTATTCTATTCTAGTGCAGCTGGTAACTTTCAAGGGACACTTAAAAAAGCCAATGTTTAGCGGGAGTGTGGGCCTTTTAGAGGTGCCTTATGTACCTGGTAGGCATTCAAGGATTCTAGCTCACCACTGGTCTTTAGCTTCTAGTGGCAATGGTAAGGCGTTGCATACTGTATGTCACGATTCCTTATGAAAAAGTGTAATTTGCATCAGGAAAGGCACTGGCCATTACTTATCCATGGTCCCGATCACATTGAAGGCCATGGCAAAGACAACACTGTCCCTTTGCAGTCTGTTTCACTGAGGGATGAGACGCTACAAAGTGTACCAAACTAATCAAAGATTAATGGCCTGAACGACACAGTAGCATCAACCACAGTGCCAAAGATTCTTACGCAGTAGGAGAAGTACTGTCAACATATGAGGGTATTATCATGCCAGGCAGCAGCACTATAATTTCACTGTCAGTGAGACAGGGAATGTTTGAGCCCGTACTGTCAGACATCAAAGCCTGTCGAAATGCAGGTAACAAGCAAAGGAATATGTGTAGTGGCCTAAAATATCTGCCACATTGTGGATTTCTGCCACTTCTCCCTGGAAAACAAGCAAATACAGCACAATAAGCAAATGCAACCAACATGCCTGCATAGAGGACCATGTCAATAATAGCTGCAGATAAACCAGTATATGATGTAGTCCACTATTTCAAGATTTTGCTTTTAATAGTAAGCAATTACAGTTACCAATAAAGCAGTGACACCTTGAAAGACCTTTAGTGTTTGTATGCCATTTGTATGTCACATGGAGTCCACCAAATCCTCAGAAAGATGTGCTACAGAGCAACACTGTCAACTTCTTCTGGTCTAAGCCCTGCTCATGGGATGAAGAACAGAACAACAGTCCCCATCATCAAAAGAATCCTGTACTATGCTGACTCTTCTTAAAACTTTTATTTTTTATTTTTTTATTAAACGAATGTTGTCATAATCCAGTGGTTTCAGATTAACATTATAGTTTAATTGGAGCCATGTTTGTGGTCACTCCTGCAGGAAATGTCTAATCTGGTTCTTTATATACTTAATACTCCACTGTGTTTACAAGCTAGTGAATTATATCATATTTAAAAATGTTTTATAGGTGATGTGACATGTTACAAAGTTCACTCTTCATTATGTTGATCCATAACTGAATCTATTCTTAAAAATAACCTCTGTGGTGGCAGTAATGAAGCAATTTGTGGTGATACATTCAGGGTGTATGGTATTACCTCCTCTAAATAAAGACAGTGCATGATTTCACAAGTTCACCATATGTTTTGCATGTGAACCCTTCTCTTACCTCGCAGCTGCTTTTTAATTGGAGTTGAGTAGCAGAGGATCACCATCTGGACAGCTACACTGTTCTCAGGTCAAATTTTACCACTAGTGTGTGAGTTAAAGCTGCACTGGGCAACTTCTACTGGCAGCTCCAGATGGCAAACCAGAGTGTAAGTGACAGTATGAACATCATTGCCCAGAAGTATTTTTTAACATGATGTAACTGCAAACAATGCTTCCTTATCTGAAGCAAAGGAAATAATATCAGTGAGTCTACTGTTCTACTTAACTCACGATCAAGAAATAGGTAGTGGAGGAAGCTTATGGGCTGTAGCGCTTGAGTCCAGGACAAAATTTCCCAGGGGGACTTATAAGGTGTAATGTATCGTAGCATAGCGTGTCATATCATGTTGTATTGTATTGTATCATATTTCATTATTTTGGATCTTTCACTTCATGAACAGCAAAAACTTTCAATTGTCTCCAAATCCCACCCTTTCAATGCAAATCAGCCTTATTCCAGTAAAGGTCTAATTCACAAACACCAGCACTAACAGCCCAGCCCAGCCCAGTTAGAAAGGAAACACTGCTGTATGTTGAGAGTTGGTGGTAACTGCGCCGCAGTATTTATAAGTGATGTCACTCAAAAACTTTCTGTGATCAGGAAAACAACTCTGTATGACTTAAAAAAATATAAATGTATATATATGTGTATATATGTAAATTAAGAAGGTACAAACCTTCAAATGCTATTATTACTATAACCATGGATTAAATCAGTCCGGGGCTGTCAACAGCTCTTCACTTGGAGCTGTTACGCATAACTTGAATGTGAGTGGGTTTTTCCCTTGACATTTTACTTGCTTGCTCCATTCAGGGAGGATGCTTTGTTTTAAGCATTGAAACTCACACATTTTTTTTAAGTTTGGCCTCACAAACTTGACAAAGTTTCTGCTCCCCTCCTAGCTTATCATCTATATGTGGACAAAATGGTCCACATATAGATGTCAGCATGAGAGTGCAGCTTTTTTGCAGAGTTAAGGTGCAGTTAACGTATATCCACATTTAGATGCAAAAAAGAGCAAACTGCATCTTTGCACCTAAATATCATAAATGCTGTATGTCTTGTGATTAAGAAGATGAGAAAGTAGCAAATGATCCTCATTTTATGGAGCTTTTTGTGGCCGCAAATAATTCTTACAGTGAATCAGGTCCTCACTAAGTAATATGTATTAAAAAATACCTGCAACAAAGCAGTCCTGTCCATCTACAATGTTTTGATGTCCGTCATGGCTCACCAGATGAAAACAAATCCAGCCCCAGGCATGAAAGAAATGATTATTACCCCCCCACCCCAACCCCCCATCCCCCTATTGTTTACCAGAAATGCACCCACATACATTTGCCCAGCTGTACATCAATAGATGTTCACTCTTTTATTTTCTGTCCTCCTGTTTTATCAATTAATAATAATTACACATTCATGCTCACATGTCTATTTTAAGCTGTTTACATCTGACTATGATTCCTTGTGTTGACAGACTCAGAGAGGATCAAATTCATGTTAAGACGAGAGGAATTAATTTTCCACACAATCAACAGACAGCCTTCTCTCTGACAGACAAATTATTTGAGTAAAATTGAAAAGTATTATCAGTCCCTGAAATGTACCAGCTGAAAGAAAGAGCCGCTGAATTGTATCAATGCTGGGAAGGAAATTCATCGAAAGAAATAATAATAGTCATAGTCATTGGCTTATGTTGAATGTGTATATATTGCCACACATGGGCTCTGTGATGCTTACAAAAAAAGAAAGGATAATAAATTTAACTTGTAGGAAAATGCCAAACACCTCACATTATTATCCAGACTAAAAGCCATGTTTAATGAACAAACATGAATGCACATGAACCCTGTCATGGTGTTTCAGATGTAAATAAATGAATGCACTGCATGGGAAATGCACTGAGTCATCAAAACAAATGGCAGTTTTCACACATAGAAGAAATCTTTTGTTATTTTCAGTCATCAGTGGAGAGTGCCTGTCTGAAAATGTGTGTGACATTTCAAATAATTGTACAGGGAAGAATGGGTCTGGCTTTGTGACCTAAAATGATCATGTGATGAAGTCTCCTTTATTACAAATATAACTTATTTTGAAAAGTAATCAAATTTGTCATATGTACACAACAATGCCACCTCCAAACCTTGTCATCAAAATGAAATCAATTATTGCTTTGTTAACTCAAGTAATGCCCAATCGCCAATATAAAAGTCTAATATCATAAAACCACTATTTGCACGACATTTGATTTATTTTAAAAAAAAACTTGGACTTGCAATGTTAGTCAGTCCATCACTTTGGTGCACAGAGGATCCATCAATAACTGAGAGGGATTCTTATGACATTTTGGGCAGACAGTAAAGGTCCCCGGGGAATAAAGCACACTATGGGTCTCCTGAACAAAAACACCTATTGTCTTGACACATTGTACAGATATTAATTGTATCCAGGGAACTAATGATTTGAGCTATTCCTGAATTATTCTCTGTATTAATAGAATGAAAAATGTTTCACTTTGTAAGTACAAGTTTCTCCATTGATTTTTTGGAGAGTTAAAAGGAATGCCAGACATGCATGTCCCAGAAAGCATGTACTGTAAATCTGTCAATGACCTTGTATTTCTTAAAGGGGGGGATAAAAACGTACTTCATTTTTTTCTCATTGTAAAAAAGCACATCAATAAAATGTCTCTCTTAATTTTCTCTTTGCTGTAGTAATGTATCAGTTCAGATTAAAGCTTTTTTACACATCTTTCAAATGACTATGTATTCCAATCAGAAATACAATATGTATGAATTGTTTTTTCATAACGGCATTCAAGCTTTTTATTTTTATCTTGAGAGTCTCACACTTCAAGATGCGAGCATAGTGCCAATTCAGATAAGTGTTCATGATTATCAGAAAAAAGGACACAATTTTATTCCTGAACAGCAGTGGAATTTTAGTGCAAAAAAAAACAACACTTCCAGGAGTTCATTTCTGTTGCTTTACCGGCCAATCATGACACATGAATTCACATCACTATACAACTCAGTCTGTCATTATCTTTCATCAGCCTAATGTACATTTTTGAAATAGCTACTCTGAGCCAATCTTTAAATAGCAGTTAATTTGAATGAGGATGAGAATATAGACGCACATACTGTCTGCTGAGCCCATTCTAGCAGACAGAATACCTAAAGTAATTCACTTGAAAAATGGGCTGGTTAAAAATTTAAATCTCTATTTTATCTCATGTATCATCTTTTGGCTGACGGCTGTATCATGAAACTTCAGAGCTGCTTTCATTCAGATCGGGGAAAGACTAAAGAGACTCCTGCAAGAAAAGAAAGCAGCCATTCAACTTAGACATAAAAGCAAAACACATAGGGACTTTTTTTCCCTCTTTTATAATTGAAGTTATGTTCAGTAATTAATGCAAAAACACACAGTAGAGCTTTATCTTAGAGTTAATGCTAATTTTACCTTGGAAAGTAGCTTCTCAAATAAAGTCCATTACACATCTCTTTCTAGAGGAGCCTACTGCTTGACGCTGTCATTTTTCCGCAAGTTATTTTCAGAGTGACAGTTATTTCACAACCCACAGTGAAAGGTCACAGATTGTCTGTCAACACAATTCTGTGGCTTTGTTTATGTTCAAATGGAAATTGCTGTCTTACAGCATGTCCTGGCCATTTTTCAGTGATGTCATTTTCATGCTTTGTTTGCTTGGGAGCAGTCTGACCTTCAGTCTGTGTCAGGCAGCAATCTGAAAGTGTGTTTATTTTTCACAAACCAACCTATTAGAGCAGGTGAGTGTTGTTTGTTTGTCCTGGACTCACTGTGTGAGAGCACAGAGCCGATTTTTAGAGTCCTAAAAAGTACACGCTCCATCCGCTTATCTCAGCCAAAATGTGATTTATTTTGATTTAGCACACAGTGTAAGTACCAGGCGAACATCTAATCTGCTGTTTGGAGGACAAGTCATTAGCAGTGAGCCAACAAAACACAGACTAAAGAGGAGGATGACAAAAAGTTAATAGAGCAAACAAATGATGTCAAATGATCCAGAGTGGCAGACACTCTGTACCAGTTTACACTCCGACAAACATCTTCCCTTTGGAGATTCTGCTTTGCCCTGGGTTAAGTAACACACCAGCTCTATTGCAAAGTGTGTTGATTCATAACTGTTTTAAGGCGTATATACATTTTTGAAAACTCATCACAATTGTACACTCACTACAAAATGTGGTTTCCATCCAGCAATGAGTAAGTGGTTCTTTTTTTTGTTTAGTACAAAACTTGCACAGATTTAGGTCGTTATTGCGTAAGTGGGTAAAAAAATACAGTCACAACTTTGAAAATAGGTCACAAATCTCTTCAAGAACAGAGTGTTTTTCATCTAGATTGTCAGAGGAGCCGTTGAGGATTCTGAGAAAACCTTGAAACAGCCAATAATTTTTTTTTTAACTGTTGCTTATTTCTATGACCAGAACACAGTTTCTATACACCAAAGGCACTAACATGGGCTAGCCCTCAACATGTTTTGTGGTCTAGCCAATGTTAAATAAAACAAATGTTTTTTCTCATGAACAGATGCCAATAATAACCTTGAATGCACAACGGTGACTATTACGATGAAGCCGTAACTCGTCCTACGCAGTTTCCATGTGGCTGGTAATTGTTGTCTTTGTTGCTTTGAATTAGGCATGAAGCATGAAATTGATAAGTGTTAGGGTACAGTCATAGGGATAGAATTAGAGACAGAGTCGCAAAGGTCGTGCCTGAAGCATGTTAGAGGAAGCTGCACTGCTGAAATTGTCAACGTTCTCTACACACTATTTGCTCACAGCTAATGCTCCGAACAATGACATGCAATGACAGATTAGCTTCGAATTTGTTCAAAAGGGTGTTACAGGATCAAGTCTATTAAATGTCCAGTTTAGCTGATCCAATCTTTGTCATTGTCACTTGGTGCTTCTCTGGGGAAATGCCCAGACAAGTTCATGAGTGCAGTGCATATGTGAGAGGGTTGATAGGTTGACATATTCTTTGTGGTCTTTAAGACAGTCAGAACCTTTAAGTGGTGTTCTGTTTCTTCATTAGTATCTGCAGTGAACTGACCCCGCTTTAAAGTGTGATGAAACAAATGGTCTTGATTAACCATTATGTATTAAAGGATTAAACAGCATGTTATAATAGCCTGATTCAAGTCTCTAGCCTGGCACCACAAGACTAAAATCAAGTAAGGGTAATGTTGCAGAACAACTGGTTAGTGTGGAAAAATAGGCCCCATTAAAACAGGAATATGTAATTACAGAGAAACCAATTTGGAGGAAAGACACATTTTCCGGCTGTCTAACTGGAACTAGCTTTTTTTTAGGGTTGAGTTTTGTGTTTTGTGGGTTAGTTTGTTGGACGCAACACACATGCTTCTGTATATTTTCCTATGCTTAATACATAAATTATGTGACTACATCAGCATTCTTAATGTGCAGCATTAACAATTTATTTTGAAGTGTTTGCAGAAGCATTGTAGTGACTTCACAGTAAAGCCTACTGCTGCTTGTTACATCAGCCTTGGCCTGCCTGCACTAGTTACTCGCAAACATCAGTCCCATAATTCCTGCCAGATAATGCCCTCATCTCCAACCCACTCACCCTGCTCTCCCCTCTAATGTCAAGCTATCACAACGCCTGAATCTTTAATGCCCACATGACATGTCCACAAAGGAAGTAGCCCCTTTAAATATGTAGACCATCCAGTTGTTCTGCTGGCTTCATTACCACGGTTATCTGTGCACTGCACGGGATTCATAATTCATGTTTCTCAAATATTCCCTCAGATGAAAAGAGGCGTACACAGAAATCCCATTCATCTCCAATGCAAACACATACTCGTACAACAGCTCAACTGCTCCATTTACCAAACTGGGAATATTCATGTGCAAAAGTATTTATGTTTATCGGTTAATACAGGATTTTTTGATGAATAAAAAAAGTAGATCAAGGGGTCTGCAGTGCTTTGATATCACTACCCCCTGATTGTTTAGAATGCAAATACAGCTGCCTGCTTCTGCCGTGTGTAGTTGTTCGGTGGTCAACAAAAGCAGGTTGCATTCAGGAGCCAGCTGAGATCCAAGCACCTTCAAACAAGGTTGACCCTCAGCACCTTTCCTTTTATCTGTGCACTTTACTATTTATGACAACATGGTCAATTACTGCAGCAATATGTATTTTTTGTATTTTATTTAGGATACTTTTACCTAACGGCAAAGGTGAGCCACTCGGCATGGAAGAAAACACAACCAGAAAACTGTGGAGTACATATTTGTGACAGCAAAGCATTATTTAAATGACCTTGAACAGGACCAGGATATGATGGATATACTGTATCAGTGGTGGAGTGATGACATTTCTAGGAATGGATGAAAGGACACATTTGTTTTCACTTCAACACCAAGTAATTCAAACTCATAATGAACAATGTAGATGCTTCAGGGAGAGCAATATGTTGTGAATATTGAAATGAATGCATCATTGGAGCCATTTCTGAAGAGATGTTCTCTTTGATCTATGTGATTTGCTAGACATTTACGTCTTTCTGAATCTCTTGCCTAATCAAACACATATTAGCTAGCTCAACAAAGAGTGAATGCACAATGAACTCTACTATTAATGCAGAATTATAGCCACATTATAGCTAATATTTAAATAGTAAGCATTAATAGTTTAGATATCAATCCACATTTATTAGGAAATGTTCAAAACCTCCAGCCCTTGGTCTGGTCTCTTTCATATAAAACAAAGTGCACTGAGGCAGTCAAAACACTAGACTTTGAATAAAGGGCTTTAGATTGTTGGAATTATTTGCAGCCAATTGGTGTATTTAAGTTCAAAGTAAAAAAAAAAATAACAGTATAATCCTGTGTGCATCACCTTCAATAACTGAATGAAACATCCAACCAGTGTATAAATCTGTCTAATATGTATTTGTCCTGTTGGGACTGTTCCAGCCACGCTGCATGTTAAATACTACACTACAAAGGGGGCACATATTTACTTGAAATGTCAATTTGTTTTTACCAATTTGATCAGATTGGCTTTCATGTTAAATGCTCCCTGTATGAGTAGTTTGTTGTCACTGTATCTGCTCCCTCTCTCCAGTCTCATCTGCTCATACAGTGCAATGAATGGAAACCTGACACCCTCAGAACAAAGGGATGGAGATAAAATGAGACGAGATATGAGACAGACACTGGGATCTAGAGTGTGTAGCCTGAGATCGGTTAATTGTCTCAGTAGGATGATAACTGCACGAGTTTCCCACTGATACTAATTAGACACCCTGCTAGCACTGAGACTCCCACATACATACGCCCTTCTGTGGGTGTGGAGCTCCTTTAGTGAATACACTGTGAGCCGTGGATAAGATCTGGGAGAGTTTGAATGATAAATCCATAACGGTCTGAAACATTAAGGCAGTCTCAGTGACATCATTACCCATTGGTTGAGTACAACGATGGCAGGCGCCATATTGGAAAATACTTTAGAACCTTGCTGCAAACATGTTCATTTCTACTGTAAAAAGGTACCCTATTAATGGGGATTTCCCTTCCACATTGGCTTATTTATTTGTTCAAGTGACAAAAATTTTCATATGCAACCTGCGTGACTAAAAGGGATTTTTTTTGTTTCCCAAAGGATCAGATATTGCTTTTTTTTCTCCTCTTGCATAAATCCCATCAGGGTTGGATTCATGCCCAGCGTGTTTTGACCGAGATGTTGTGATCATCCCCCAGTGACGACAGCCAATAACACTTCTGTGACCTCCTAACACACAACAGCACAGCGGGATAATTAGCTGGATAGACTTACAGTGATAAACACACAAACAAGTATTTTATTTTCTGTCTGTAAACTCATAATATCAACACTCACACTCCCCTTATTGTCCAAAGGTTAAAACTTTAAAGTTGGTAGCTCGTTCCCAACTTTAGCTGTCTCTATCTTTTAGTGTAGTTTTCCATATAGTATTTTGCAAATAAATGCACTGTTTGTGTTTGTGGCTTATGTATTGGTCCTATTTAAGTACAACTATAACAAGTGAAAGTTTTACAGATGATTCTGTGTAGATGGCATGAATCATGATTTTTGTATAAATATATATTTTATTTCGGATGTTAATAATTACACACTTACACTGAATAATGTGTAATATTGTCAACCTAAAAAAACAAAAACATTTTCTCTGCTTTATACTAAAATTATTCCCAGTTATACGCAGGAAAATTGGTCAGTCATATTTTGAGAATTTAAAAAAATTACTTCCAAAGAAATTTTTCGTACTCTTAAAAGTTACCTGCAATAACCCTTTGAGAAAATAAATTAAACCCGAAGCAAATATCTCAGAGGCAACACCACAAGTCTGTGAATGCAAAAGAGAGCTCTATAAGCAATAAATAATCAATACAAAAATGTATTTGTGAATACAAAGCGCACGGGCCTGAACACATTTTTTTATATAAAGCACATTGCATTACAATTTTTATTGTCCAATTTTGGTAGTGAATCTAAACTATCACTGTCAGAGAATCACCATGACAAGTCTATGGCATGGTACCGCAATCTTCTTTTTGTCTATATGTAAGTAAATAATGCACTAAATTGATTCTTGGTTTAATATACCTTCATCACCTACCTTTTTAATTCAATTCTTTTTTCAAACTTGCAATGCAGAGAAATTCCAAACATTGTCTTAAATGTTGTCAAGTGTGAGGCATGGTCAGTAAATATAGGGTGGTATGGAAGCTTGACAACCCAGCTCCAACCATCTCATATACCTCATGTCTACTCAGGGTATGCCTCATTAACTTCTTCATTCCTCAAACACACACACATACACGCTCTCTCATGCACACACATTAAACACCAGAAATAGGGTCACATCTCCCCTCCCTACCTCAGTCGTTGGATTATTAAAGCCTGTGCTCCTCAATCATTTGGAACGACTTTAAAAGATGGATTCCTGTGGAGCGATGAATTGTGTGATGAGCTGGTAAAAGAACAGACAAAGTTTAATTAATAGTCTTATTCTCTCCGTTTCATGTTTCCCTCTGTTATTATTATTATAAACTCTCAAACTTTAAAAATCCTCAATAGTGCAATGAGTTTGAAAGATACTGTGAAAAGATGCTCATACAACATGTTGTCTTTGTTAATTAACCAAATCATGAATGTAAATTATTTTCCCCTGCTCTGCTTACACCAGAAGCTTAGATGCTTACTTGCTCAATATTTTATGTAAAGTTAAGTACTTGAAAGATACTAGGTTCTGACAACCATTCCACTACCACGCACTGCAGGGAATCTTCAATAAGCCATTTCTGCTTGAAACATCTCATCCTGTCTTATTGGTCAATCATGATTTTTTTTTAATTTCCTGCTGTCACCTGTCAATCAAAGAGAATGGGCAGTCCTGTGAAATGTCTACTGCTGTTCAGTTTCTTTAGATATTGCTGTTAATACTCATGCTTCAATGTCAGCCTGAACCTTCAAAATAAAATTCATCATCAGAGACACTATAATCCAGGCTCAGTTCAGACCTCAGTGAACTGTTCCCCTCAGAGTAAAGAGCACAGCCTAATAGACAAAAACCCTATTGCACTCATTTGTCAATATCAGACTGATAGAACAAGTATTTAAAGGCTGAGGTAATGATGTGGAGACATAGTCTGGGGTTCCCTGTCAGGACAGCTTTATTTCACTCAAAGAACAACAATGTCTTGGGTCTCTAGTTCAGCTCAGTTTCTAAAGCAGGCGCCCCATGCACAGAGGCTTCAGTGTTCGTTGCATCGTTCAACACCCTGCCTCGACCCTTTAATCCATGTTTGTGCAACGCTCCTCCCATAATTTTAAGTTTTTCTTCAGCTGTCCTTTTAATGAAGCCAAAAAAGAATAAAACTGATCATTTAACCACTACTGTATTTCTATAGATGTGTTAACCTGAGTCTTCCCTACTGTAGAAACACACCCATATCTCTACATTTCATCAAGTCTTTAAATGGTTTCCAAACTCGCTCATAGACATCCAACTTATTTTTCAGGTATTCTCTCCATTGTCATGCATTGGGACATATTCTTAATCCAAGCACCTATTGGTGCCCCAGTTTTCTTCCAGTTTAGAGCTACTGTATCAATCGTTTTGCCTGCAGTATAGCAAAGTCAATATACTTACACTTTTTGGTTTTTAACTTTAGATTTTTCAATGTTCCTTGAAGCTTGTTACATTTATTAAAACACATGTCAGGTATATTATTGTTATAGAAGAAGATTTACTTTATTAATTCCTGCTGGTAAATGTCTTTTATTGAAACATTCAAGACAAACACAGACGAGAAATACACACACATGCACAAACAGGACTCTTTGGAGCTACATTTATGGAGAGATGTCAGAGTGAGGGGGCTGCACATGAACATATCCTCTATTTCCCCTGAAGACAGTGTTGATCTCTAGCCATGAGAGTTTTAATCAATTCTGCTTCATCCTCAACTTTTTTTTTTTGCAAGATAGTTTTCAAAGCCATGGATGATGACCTAAAAGTTGATTTCAATTGTTTGCAAACTATACCTCTGAAGTTTCTGCTCTTAACCTCATAAGTAAGTAAGCTGAAATAATATATATATTATTGTCTGACCTAATGTCATAAAGCAGAGAATGTTTGATTGACAAGTGTCTATATCTTAAACATGACAACCACACAGAATTCTTAGGAGCAAATTAACCCTCTCTTAAGCCGTTTTCACATATGCACTCCGGATAATATCTAGATAATTACAAGAGGACCACTCTGGAGATTCTCCTGAACTAGCTGTCCACATATGCTCCTCATAGCGGGGGGATTTCCTGAGGTAAGACGTGACATAAATAAACAACGTGGAAGTAGCGGCCGAAGCAACAGAGTCCGCTACACAACATCGTAATGAGAATATTTGCCTTTATATCAATGCTCTGTGTAATCCAATGGAATGACAACATCCACAAAAGAGCAAAAGAACAGAAAACCTAATGCAGCCGTTTAATTACGTGCACCGAGATCGCAGTAATCGTGTGCAGACACTTCGGGCAGTCACTGTATATAAAAGTCATTCTCTTTCTATTGGCTCAAGTTGAAATCTCCAGTCTATATGCTGCCGCGTTCAGACATCAGCTCACTCTGACTTTCTGTGGAAAAAATACTAGGGGTCTGGCCAGAGAGACTCCGGGTTAAGTCCGCGCGAAAAATGCGGCTGTTTGCGTTCACACAGGCTAAAGTCCCTCCGGGTAGCCAAATTTCCGGAGTTTTTCAGGAGATTTCCATATGTGTGAAAAGGGTTATATTCAGTCAGTAATGACTATGCAGTGTAGAACTCTTGGCATTGCTGCTCCTCTCCAGTGTTTCTTCCAACACTTCCTGAGAGAATGACTGACAAGGTGAACATAATCATTGCCAAGGTCTGCTGATTCTGCCAGGCTACATCTGATAAATGAAATGAGATGGAGAATTGATGGGGCGCAGGCCCAGCAATGCAGCACAGAATGCCTTTCTGTTAGTCTCCCTATATCTCTGCCTGCCTTTCTGTCTGTCTGTCTCGTTCTCTCTGAACCTGGGCTTGTCACTATCCTGACAGGTGAGCAGAAGGAAAAGCAGAAGGCATAAGGTAAAGATATTCTTTGTCAATGCTTTTAGAAAACATATGAGACGCTAGACTGGTGGGAAGGGACAGATTTCGTTTCCTCTCTCCCTCTGTTTTTTTGTTGTTTTGTACTGTTTCAAACACAAATGTGACAGCTCCTATTGTTATCTAGTATCCCCTTAAACTCTGGACATTTTCTTTCTCATGTATGATTGTGTTACTACTGTATGGTGTTCGATGTGCTGTTTGTCCCTTCTCCCATTCTTTTGTCTCCACCCCAGGTGAAGCTACTGATTGAACAAAGAGGCACACCACGCCTCCGAGTTTTAAAGCTCAACGCTTTAGGAGGATAGGCTTTTTGAGTTGGGACTGCTTTGCCTCTCAGCCAGGGACTGTGTTGTTGTACTGTTGTGTTTAATTAAATTAGCATAGCATTTTAGCTTGTGTTTTCCGTTTAATGATTTAGTTTGTCTGTCAATAAAACCCTTCGTATTGACTTTGGTAAGGTGTACAATGATTTGTTGTTAGCCCCATAGGGCTGCGTTATGGTGGGGTGTAACAATTACCATTGATAAACTACCTATTTGCTGACTGAACTTAAATTTAAACAATTCATTCCTCAATTCAATTTCAGTTAGAAAACAAAGAGAACAAATTGCATTGAGCTGCTCCTTGGTAAAAACAGCACAGCCATATTTAAATGATTCATTGGACATTGTTTTGTCAGCTCACCAGAGACTCAGCATTGCAGGTGATAATTTATAAGCCACCTAGGTAGAGAACAGCATCCATTTCCACTACTGCACAATCAGAAAATGAGATTGCTTCCCTCAGTAAACACACATGGATTACATGCCGATTAGACATGTCTCCGCTTGTCAAAAAAACAACTCTGTTATCCATGACCAATTACAATTGACCTGACGTCATGCAACTCTGGTGTAAGAGATTGCCCTTTGCTTTATACAATGATGTGAGGCTGTAGGGGTTTGTATGGAGGTTTCACATGAAATTGTAGTTCGTCTTTTGGTTGTGAGTCTACAAAGCAACAATTCTACTTGCTCTGCACCAAACCAACTGCTTTATTAAAAACAGACAGGCATCAGTATGGATAATCAAATGTTTGATTAGGCTATTGCATTTTCTGTTTTCTATATGTATTTATTCTCTTTGTGGTGAAACATATTTGGAGGCATGAGTTTATTGAGTAAAATTACTGCCGAAGAAAATTCTGTGAAAAGTACAGAAGAAGTAGAACAGAAAAGCTGCTGCAAAATGTTAGAAATACTTATTATGAATGTTCTGTCCATCTGGGAGGCATTTGTATGACTTGTCTGTAGGCCTGTGGAGGGGAAGGCATGAAAATGAAGGAATCATTACTGTCTCCAAATAGCTAATTTATGTAGCTGGTTACAATGAATCAAGCTTTCTTTGTTCTCAAATTATTCTGCCAGCACAGCAGCACATACTGGAATAACCATCACAAAGCATTCAGTATTTTCGCTTAGTCAAGTTGTTTTTTTTGTCACCTGGGTCATGAATCGATAGTAATGGTCAACACTCAACTCAAGGGTAATTTAATACGTGGACAAGACTTTTTTCTACAATGAAAGCTATTGTTTTCAACACAATGGCTCCCAATGGGTGTTTTTTTTTTTTTTTTTTTTTTTTTTTTTACAGCTAAGCACCTGAATAAGTGATGTGCGTGTGTTCACTAATTTTTTGCAATAATTTGAATTAAAAACACAGGTGTGATTAGCATCTTCTACTATAGACTTTACATACATGTCTCTAGTGTTGTGCCTAGACATGCTTAAAAAGTGAATTCATTGAAAGACCTCTATGTATTAGTTCTCAATTAGTGAATGTGGAACTGAACAAATGTTTTTGCAACTCATGAATGAGAACGTGACTGTAGCTCACTCTGGAGACGGAGAACAACAGCCAGAGAGGTACAGAGAGTTTCCAAGAACTGTGTGCCAAAGTCTGATTCACAGAATCCGACATGCATCCGCCATTGCTACAGCTGCAGAAACCGTCCCAGGCATGAAATGGAAAGTAAAGCAACAATTCCTGT